>NW_010538147.1:0-44826 GCF_000687285.1 Phaethon lepturus | reverse complement strand
TCTTTCCATTACCTAGTCTCTTGCTAATAAAATGCTGCAAAGGAAACACCATGTTTCAGGCAGCCCCGTGCCAACGCTGTATGCCCAGTATCACTGCCCTGTGGAATCACAGGGACATTAAAAAGCCATTGAATGAAGGAAAGACATCTGATGCAAATTAGGGGATTATTGCAAACTTTGGTGGGCCTTGGAAGCGGTATTACTGAAGCAGCACACAGAGTAAAACAGGCCAAGGTAATCACACCTCATATTTTACAATAGTGTCAGTTCTGTGCCAGTGGTGCTATTCCATATTTATAGCTTTATATTGGCATAAGGCAATTCACATTCAAGCTAATGGGAGTTTTCCAGGAGTGTTGATTCAGGTTCTTGATGAGAAATGAGTATAGCCCCTTTTGCACATCTTCACAGCAGAAATAGCAGTTAGAGTAGAGAAGAGTCTACTTGAGATTTTATGAAGTGGTGCATAATGAGGCACCAAATGGACAGACCTTTCATAGAAGTCTCATTTTCTAAGAGAGCTGACCTGTGCTCCCTCTGACACCCAAATATCTTCAGGAAATGGCAAGTTACCCACCTCAAAATAGAGTCAACACATCCAGCGAGCCCTGTTCTGAAATCTTGACCTACATCTGTCCACAATTCTCTCCATTATGAAATGCACAGAACAGGTTATTTTACTGTGAGCACATTTGATTTTATTCAAGTCCAGTATATTTGAAAAAACATTGCTTGCTGTCTATGCAAATTCAAAAACTGCCATATCATCAAAAGAGCTGTGTATGAATTTACCTCTTTGATAATTATCCCTTGTCACATTATTTTGGTTAACAGGGAATTCATCACAGGGGAGAAGAAAAAAATAAAACCTCTTGACAGTTACAAGGAATTAACTGTGCTTACAGTGAAATATTTTCCAAGGGAAGGCTGGAGGACAGTGTTTGACAGTGCTAAAGCTGTACCACCTACAGTGATGTCCTGTGACCATCGCCGGCCTGGACTTAACACTTACAGAGGGAAGACTTGTTGGTCTGTGTTACAGACCGGCAGAAATTGTGCAAGACTCACAGTCCCAGCTCCCAGAAGAGGCTGAAATTCTGTTCTGGTCATTCCACCAGTGCCCACAGCATTACTGGTCCTCATATCATGAGCAGACAAACACAAGAGTTGGTGGTGTGCCTATGGTATATTTAGGGAACTGAATCACAAAGCCCAGGTGCTGACGGAAGCCTGTGGCCAAGAAGGGAATTGGACATAGGGCTAATTGAGTATCTCTGGCCAGGGTGGTGTCAGCAATTATAATAGCATTCCCCATTTCCCATGGAGGAGAGCTTCTCCTCGTGTTCCACGCTTCTGCCAAGAAAAGGATAAAAGGAGATTTTTCTCTGTGTCACTGAGGAGGATCCCCTTTTCATCCAAATGAATTATGCTGTCTCCAAGGCGCCAGATTAATCTGTCTATGATATCCCTTGTGTATTGTTTCTAGGCTAACACATATCTGTGTTTCTTCTTTCATGATCAACAAGCACAAATGAAAGCCAGCTCACATGGTAGTCTTTCGCTGCTGCCCACTGCCATGAAAAGCTCTACAGGAACGATTCAGCCCTGCTGAAGAAGGGAGGTACAAATATACACCGTGCTAAGTAAGCAATTGGGGTAGGGTTTCACTCTCGAGTTGCCTCGTGAGTAGCCTCTGGAGGAGATGTTTTAAGCATCTGACACGATTCCCTGGAAGAGCAGCAAAGAGAGGCAGCTGAGATGATATTTTGATGCTGTGCCTGATCCTCTCTTGAAAATCCCCTGGCTGCTTCTGAGCCTCTTGAAAGGGAAGTAGCTACCTATACCATGCAGCAGCCTAGGTCCAGTCCAAACGTCTACATGAGATAGACATTTAAAACGATCCCCAACTGTTTTGGAATGAGATGTGGGTAGTAAGACAACATTTACGTTTAAGACTGATGACGAGTACAGTTTGGCTTACTTGAAGCTCCTTCTTTGGCTTGTTGTCATCATAAAAACTATCGATTATTGCATTATAGGTATACACACCAGGAAAGGCAGACAAGGTAGGAAGTCTCAGAGACACACATGAATTAGGATTAAATGGAGCAAAATAATTCTCAATCAGAACTAGTCACCACTAAAACAAAGAAGATTGAAAGAGACAGGATCAAAATTAACAAGATAACAGAGTGCATTGGTTACGAAGAAGTCCTGCATTATGAAATGCTGGTGGATTTAATGTTCAATTCTACTCTTATTTATCATGCACATTGTAAAGCCTATTTGCAGTCATCACCTTCTAGTTGAATCAGGACAGTGAGTTTTTGTTTTTCTTAGAGTACTTTATGTTTTATAGCTTAGAGCCTTGGCAGCAGTCCATCTACGGTACCACAGGAGCCACATCGTTGTTAAGCTGGGGACTGCAATTGTTGCTGTTCTGTCTGTACTCTGCTGTGTTTGTGGAAGGATCAGGATCAGAGCTGTGAGGTTTGCCTTGTGATCCCTAAATCCAGAAGTGTATTTGCACCATTTTTATCCCTAGAAAGTTATTTACTGCTTACAACTCGCTTTCCTTAGAAATGGTCAGACAAGATACATCGGAAAGCAGCCTTATTTAGCATATGCGAGTATATAAGATATTATACCAGACAGTAACCCTAGCTATGACCCGAAAAACCCACCACATGACAACAACAATCCCCCACAAAAAACCCACAAAAGATATGAAAGAAAGAATCCCCCCTCAAAACCCAGCTCTTTGGGGACTTTGCAAGACAGTTCTGGGAGTTTCACGTAAAGATAATATATTCTTCACATAACTGTTCAGATTGAATGTGGTGACTCTATACATAAATTGTCTTTAACTCTGTCTTGTCATTCAGTCTAAAGAGAGTTTCAGTGGCACCTTGGTGGAGCTTCTTATAACATTGGTACTGGCAGATATAAGATGCCCTGCTTCAGCCGGAGGGAAGCGGAAGCGAAGCTTCAGCTTCTGGTGAAAATTTTGCCATTAATTTCATGGCCAGCAGAACTAACAAATTATGGCTGCAGGAAAACTGTATAACATACTGCAAGTAGGATGTTCTTCACACTGCATCACTGGAAATACAATATGAATGTGAAACCCCTCCACCTATACGCACGCATCTTCCAACATTTTCAGCAAAATTGGGAGATTTCCAGATCTTTGTCCTGAATGATAAGCAAGCACATTTTATGAAGATATGCTCAACATCCCTATAAATAACAATTTCTCTTTTTGCCTTTGCAAGCCATCTTCAGAAGGTGAGTACTTCTTCGCTTCCTCATTCCTATCCTTCATCTGCCCACATAGCCATAACAGCGTGCATGTAAAAATGCATAAAAATATCAGCCTTGCAATTTAAACATCAAGTCTTCAATCTTATTCCAGTACGTTTTGACCCTCTTTTGCATACAGTCTGGCTGACGTATTACAAGTCTGGTTTTCTTAAAAATGGCGGAAGATGCACCTGTGGCCCTTTCTGTCCCATTTGTTACTCGTACCTTTGCAGAACAAAAACGTAATGCAGCGTGCTGTGCTGCGAGGTCGGTGACAGACAACCCTTGGGGGTATTAAATAGATAGTTATATTGTCTTTGGGGGGCTGATCTGACTCCCTTTCGCTTCACTACGGTTTAGCAAGGTCTCACTGAAATGCTGCTGGGATTTAGCTTTCCTGTGATATGACTGGGCATCTCTGCATGGGGAGGTGATGTTGCAAAGGTGTGTCCCTCTCGCCCATCTCTTTCAGTGCCCTGAAAAAGAGAAAAGAGAGCACAGAAATATATAGGTGTATATATATGTAATCCATTTCACAGCTATCTGGTTGTCTAGATTTTTTTTTCTTCCATCCTGTTTAGTTTCCTCAAGTATATGTCAAGGGAAGGTATTTGCAATCATGCTGAGCTAGTCATGATTTGGGGGGGGGTTGCAGACTGCTGAAGAAAGACCAAGAGCACATACACACTAGGCTGCACTAATGAAGTTGCAGACACAGCCTGCTCTTCCCTCTTTAGTGCAAACTAGTATTTATTCAAAGACTGAGGGCTTCCAGCGGGTCATCTAAATTCTGCATTTGGGCACCTAAATTACTTTCCCGGGCACTTAAATTACTTTCCCTCAGTGGTTTTCTAAATTAAAAATTACAATTTAAAACAAAAAGCACTAACAACTGTATAATTCATTTTCTCAGACTTGTTCCATTTGAAAGTAATAGCGAGTACAATGACTTAAAAAAATAAGTTTACATAACCCGTTAGCTTTTGAAGAATTTCCTTCCAAACAGTAATAATAAATGTACATGTGTACATTGAGAGCTCTCTCTTGGGTCAGGTTTTTTTAGTATTAAAAAAAAATTATTTTTATAGCTATATAAAACGTTATAACCATTCCTAAAGAATTCATGAGTACCTTTTTATTCCACTGCCCACAGAAAATGGAAGGGAACTTGCAACTACCCTCTCTCACCAGCAAAGAGGACACAACTATAGCCCAGTATTTCCACTGGAGGATAGTGGATATTTTTACCATTTCTTCCCCTTTTCTTTCGGAGAAGTTTGTACAATCCACAGTGGTCCAGGGACAGGAATATAACTTCCCCTTCCACCTTGACAGGGTTTTACTGTGTTAAGGCAGAGCTTGGAAATTTCTTTGAGATCCTTGCAGTGGCGGTGCTAAAACGACATAGGAAACTGCGATGGCGTGATGATGCACCGACTTTGCTGCAGCGTCAGCCTCCCCGTTACTACAAAAGCCTTTGGAGGTCAAAAGCTGTCCTAATTTCACTCTTTTTACCTGCTTTTTAATGAACAAATGCTGACACTGTTTGAATAATTCATTTATACTAAGATACGAAATCTTGAATCACATCAGCCACTAAAGAGGCTTCTTTGCTGAAGACATTCTGCATGTCCCTGGCCAGGACTGGCGCTCCCTGCGAGGCAGAGCTGGAAGGGCTCCCCATGAGCTCCCAATGCAGAATCGAAGCCTTGAATGTTCCCTGGCCACGAATTGAGCCCCTGAATGCACAGTGACTGAATATTCATTTTGTCCATTCTTCAAAAAAATACTTACAATTTGGAGTACAAGAATAGCTCCATTCGTAAGCCACTATGTGAGACAAGCCCGTGTCACCAGTGCCGTATCTACATTTCTTAATAAGAAGCGAACAAAGCCGATATATTACCACATATAAAAATAATGAAAAAAAGATATCCAGAGCGAGAAATTACCTCTTTTGTCATAAAGTGATGTGGGTTGATTGTAAGCATACGTATTATTTCTCTTTGTTGTTCCCCTCATTGTGCAGTCCGGGAGAACAAGGGAGCCGTGCGCACCTGCGGTACGGCTGGATGATATTAGGGTTTCAACATTCGGAACAGCAGATACTTAGGGTAAAACTTTCACCTGATTTGAGCTAAACTATTCATCACACACAGAGCTGTCATTAGTCTTACATGCAGAGCCAGGCTTCTCATATTTCAAAATCTTTGGAGAGGCAGCTTTTTAATCTATATTTGGTTCTTCTTTTTTTCCCCCTCTGAGATTGATTTCTCTTTGCATATAATGCTGTAGTAGTTTCAATTTAAACAGAACCCTGAAATAAAAGAGTTGAATATGAAACCTTAGCAGAGAGAAATGAAACAATTATCTTGATTTTTTTTTTTTTTTTGAGATAAAAAACTTCAATGACATCACTGCTGACTGACAAAACTGGCACGTATTTTAACTTCTGTTTCAAGCAACGGATTATCTTAATCACAACAAGAGGGCATGCGCTCCTGGATGGGGCCATAAATTCAATTAATCTCAGTACTAATTCTCAAAGCAATTCATTTTAATATAATGCAGCGCCTTGAAGTATCTAAATTACAGCACCTGAAGCTGCTTAAAGATGGGAGGCAGGTGCAGAAGCTGCCCTGCTCCACCTCCTCCTCCTCCTCTGGCCTCCTCTCAGCCGCACCAGCTCGGGCAGATGGCGGGTCTGCTGGAGTTGTTCCTAGGAGCCTGGACAGGAAAAGGAAGGAAAAGGGCAAGGAAGGGGAAATGTCAGGGAAAACAGGGGGAAAAGGCGGAATGGCTGTGAGGGCAACAAAAAGCAGAGGGTAAGGTCTAAGCTTATTCTCAAGAATATATGAACTACGACAGCTGCAGGTTACGAAGTTTTTGTATCAAAAGTTTCTGGTGACCAAATGCAAAAATTTTAAGTGGTTTGCATGCCTGTCTGACCTCTTGAGATAACGATCCAGCTGGCTGTTCCTTATTCTGTAGGTCATTTACACAGCTCGTATTCTAAACCCTTCTCCCCGCTAAGACTCAGAAAGCATGTTATTGGAACCCCAAGCTCCGTGCCATTTTGCAGAGCAGAATCTGGACACATAACATCCTAAATTCGGCAAAGTGTGTCACTATGGGAACTGTTTCTCCTGCCAGACGGTGTTGGGAACAAACTGGGAACGGGCTGTTTAGACGCTTGTGTGTGCGTGTGTCTGCCAGGCACGCGCATACATAAACGTTCAAATGCAGGTACGTAAATTTTACCATTAAGTGTTTGCATTTCTTTGCTTCGCCATTTCTTCTTATTTTGCTTCATTTAGCATAGATTATCTCTGTAAGTCTGGCAACTAGTCAATTACTGAAATCCTTTTCAAAGGAAGGAAAAAGGAACATTACAAAATTCATCAAACTAGCATAAATCACCATATCTTCCCCACCTGAGGATCTGACCCTCTAACGGTAGTTTCTTTCTTCTTTATAAAGGTAATTATTCTATTAAAATTAATAATAAAATGAATACTGCTGTGACTGAATTACATGGGATAAGCGTGAAATACTGTGATTTGCTCTGCTATGAATTAGTAATTATAGCGTGCCCAGGGAAATTTGCATACTTTCCTCTCCTTTCTTGCTCCCCGCCTTGGTTCAGTTGCTAAAGCTCTCTCCAGGGTTGGAGCTGGAGACCGCTAGTGGTTTACACAAAGACAAGGTGTTTGCAGAACATAGTACCCCAGAGTTTTAAGATAGCAGAAGTTACAAGCATGGATTTGTTTGGTATTTGAAATATTTGTGATTGCCTTTCTAAATGTGGTGGAACTTTTTTTTTTGTGTGTGTGCTTATATAGATGAGGTGAGAAAAAAAGAGGCAAAAACAATCTGTCTCCTTTCCACCTGTTATTTCTGTGTGAAAGGTTTGACTTCATGATATGTCTTTGAGTTCACGCTGCGTGGAGCAGTGGAAGCAGTTGGTATCTCAAAGGGAGGGCACCCAGAATGAAGGAGACTCAGTATTTATGCAGGAGCTCGTGGACCTGCAATAGCTTCTGTTTCGGAGAGAGCTGCGTGCCCCTGTTTGCACTTAGGTGGTTCATGGAAAATTCGAAGTTCGCCTTGAAGAGGGTAAATGATACCAGGGCAAAAGACAACCTTTCCCAGACAGGTATTGAGAGACGCGCCTGGAGCCAGCCATGGTAATTACTTATTAACTAGAGGATGGCAGGAGACAATAGTTTTTCAGTGCTGTAAGGATGTAGCATCGGTCCAGGCTGGGTTCTGAGGACGAGACAGCGCCTGCCCAGCACGAGCAGGGAGGTTTTGCCCGGCAGCCCAGACAGCCCTGCCATGCCGGGGCACGTGCTCAGCTCGGCGAGGTGAGCTCTTGGCCTCAGCACAAGCCAAACACGCCACGGCCCGAGGGAATGGGGCGTACGGGGGAAAACTGGGATAGAGCGAGCTGCTCCCCTTCGACCCGTAGTAGCCCGAATCTGACACCCTTGCGAGTGTCCCAGGAGAGCCGCGTGCTCAGCTGGGCTTCCGAGGCAGAGGGAGGAAAGCCCTAGCTGTCTGCATCCCTGCGAAGTAATTGCTTTTGTTAATAGCATTTTATTGTTATTAACCACATTAGGATGGTCACAGGCTGGTTTAGGTTGCTTGTGCTTGATTAAATAATGACCTGCTGTAGTGATAAATGCTAACTTGTCCCAGAGAATGAAAAACTGGTTTTGCTTTCCTGAGAATAGTGTGCAGTCACAATTGCTCAAAAGAAAAAAAAAATGAAGAAAGAAAGAAAAAAAAGACTAGTATTGACATGCTTAATTAATGCAATGTATTTTGTTTCTTTGTATAAACCTTGATTTTTAACAATCCCCAAGATAGTAGAAGGTCGTTCTTTTTTCCTTCCTAAAATACTCTGTGCAGTGCATAGCTTAACCAGCTCAATAGAAGCATTTTTTCAGCCCAAGAAAGCAACCTTAGACAACTTGTAAAATGGTCATATAAACTTTAGATGCGAGCCATTATTTTTAATTCATGTGGTCCATCCATGTTTCCTAGCACCTGAACAGTCCATCCTGCAAATTACATTCTTTTTGTGAATATAAACAGTTTATTAAAACTCCTGTATTAATTATTTAAATTAGTTTATAAATATTTGAGGAAGCCCATGCAAAAGGCACTCATAATAAATTATCATATTCTACCTTCATTGAAAGTTAAATTACAAAACCCTGAAGACTGCCTTCTGTAACAAAGACATTGCTGCTGCCTGTTATCACAAGGTCCGGGGTAAGAGCATTGTCTCTAGGTAGCATCAAAAAAATAAAAACAGCACCTAATGTTTAAAGGGAAAGAACAATGTTTCCGTCTTAGAGTGGTTGTGCTAAATGTGACACGCAGTCAAGTATGTGACTGTTTAATTACCCATGCTCAATGTCTTATGGGAGGAGTTATCAGTTTTCAGCCTTGACTTTGAGATCCCAGGTGTGGAGACTAAGTTAATGAGCAGAAGGGGAAATATAGGTATTGAGGAGAAGCCTGGAGCAAGTGAAACAGGAAATCTCTCCCACAAATCAATTGATTGAGAAGTCAGATACTGCAAGTGGTAGCGGAAGGAATATCAATCCTACAACCATATGGCAGATAAACCTGAACAGTGCAAGGGGATTTCTTATATGAGAAGACAGGTAAAAAATAAAATTCAATAAAAAATGGCAACAGCAGGATAGTAAAAACTTCTCTGGATAAATTGTTGAAATTCTTTTCCAGATGGGAGGAAGCTGCAGCTCCAGAGTTCTTGGTTTTGCAATGCTGGTTAATAAGGTGAAGACTCACTTTGTAAACATTCCCAGTCTCTGTGCACATGGTCATGTCTGGCTGTCAAGGACATTGCACGTTATAAATGGCAGGTGCCAATCAGGACAGAAGCGCTTCTACAGAATATGGGTAATGGATAATTAAGCTGTATAAATGGGAAGAGTTGTCCAGTGATGATCCCCTTCCTAATGTCCTTCTTTCTTAACCATCCTGTATTCAAGGAGTCTCTTGAGTTGGACATGTGGTTTTCTTGTGAACTTGGTAAAGTCAGTTCACAGTCATGCAGGATAGACCACAAAATTCTCCTCTGTCAAGCCCCAGACTGTGAACTTGTGATGGTTGATAAAACTGAAGCACTTGTAAAGATGGACTCACATTTATGAAGAATGACAAGTCAGATTAGCTCCACGTATCGAGCCTTTACAGTTTTCCCAACACTTGTCCACTCTCCTGCTTCTCCTGTCCATCCCTCTCGTCTTCCATTGGTGATCACTGCTAAAGTGGAAAATTGGAGATCTCAGTAGCCTGAGGACTGAAACGTAATGCCCAGAATTAGGGGATTCGCTACCCAATTATCTTTCCTATTTGATTTACTTTTAACTTCAAAGTATTTGTGGAGGTTTTTTATAATATCTGTTTAGAAAGAAAAGCCAGCTATTTCAACGTTGTGCTGTTTTAAAGTGCTTTAAAAAGATGGACAAAGAGTATTATAAAAGTTCATCTAAAACAACTGCCTGTTCAGTTTGCTGAAGTAACTACAACAATTCTCAGTATCTTGGTTTAGCTATTCATCTTTGGAGGACTTCTGCTTGCATACATTTTGCAATTGGCAGAGCTGAACATATTCTGCAAAGCATTTTACTCTAATTCATGCTCAGATTTGTAAAAGAACTTACGCTGGGCACGCTCAGGCTCCATTTACATTCATTTTGTATGAGCATTAATGAGATCAAGTAGAACAAGGACAGATGTTTGTGAAAAATAAAATGTTAAACTCCTGTTTGTAGCGATGAGAATAGAGCTTAGGGCTTCATAGCTAAGAATCATCTGACTAGAGTGTGCACAAGATTCCTGGAGTATCTGGAGCCTAAGACTCAGCTCCTTCCATCTGGTTATTTTTTCAAGAGCATATCTTGTGTATTACAAACATAGGAAATAATGACCCTTGTATAAATTCAGGATTATTCACTCTAAGGACAACAGAGTAAGGTCATCATATAAATTACTTGTAGCAAAGACTTACCTAGAAGTGCAATCCGGGGACTCTTCCAAGGTAAAAAAGAAGAAAAACACCACTGTAAATGTAGCAAATTTTCATCCTTTAAAATAATACAACTCGGAGTTCAATTGAATGGAGGCGAAAAGACATGAGCTCTGCCAATACCAACATGACCATGAAATTTCAAGTGCCCGTTAACAGGCTTCTCAGCTCTGTAAAATGTTTCAGAGTAAATAAGCATTATGAGCACTGAAGGAAAACATAATTTCAAAGAAAAGCATGTCAGTTAAGGTCAGTTTAATATCCACTCATGAATTTCGCTGGTTTTAAGTCTTGCTGATAAGCTTTTATAATTGAGATACTTCTCTTATTCCATGCATATTGGAGCAATAATTAAGCTATGATGTGAGATACAAAGTATCGTGTGCTCAATTCATCAATTTTTGTTCAGTCTTGCAGTTCTTGTTCCAATTGCACTGGCATTGTTGTACTGAAATATCTCCAAATCTATCATGTCAAGATTATGCATGATGTAATTTGTAATAGCAGCTAGGGATTTGTTTACAAAAAACAAATGTTCCTTTAATCTTTAAAACAAAATTAGACTTGTCTTACATCACAGAACAAAGATTTGAATGAATACAACACTTTTAATAAATCAGTAATTACCTTGTGGAGTGACAGTTGGCTCATTTAACACAACCTTTGAAAACAGCTTTCTCCACACAGATTCTAAACTCTGCCCTTCTGAGATACATTTTGAGCGCTGGACTGTGGAGGTGTAAGTGCTCTATAGGTGTATTATTTATACCACAGCAATCCCCAATTCATGGAAGAGCATTTGGACCATATCGTCCCTTCACAGCAGAGATAACTGCAAGTTAACTAAACTACCTCCTACAGAAATTTGCAAGCTCTGCCTTTTGGTACCACTGTGCGTAAGGTGACGCACCACGTGCAAGTTCATAGCACCATCATTAGGACAATAAAACCTCCCTTAGGTTATCATTTCCAATTGAATTATTCCTATGACGAGAGCACAGCGCACCTGATCCTGGATCACAGTGTGAGTTTGTTGGTAGGTCAGGGTTTAAATAACACTCCACCAGCTGTAAACCAGTCTCTGTCATAAACACATCTCTGTAGTTGTTACTGTCTGAAAATAGCTGGTGGGTACAGACAACAGCAAAGGGCTGCTCCCCTTCTTTGGCAGACCACTCGGGGTCATCCATGGTTATACTCATCAGGGCTTTGATCCACATCACTTTGACAATCAAACAGCCCCGTGCCAACAGGCGGCTAATGAAGGCTGTGGTTCTTCTGCGTGTGTGTCCATTGGATAATACATCTGTGCAATTTGTATTAGGCTGCCAGGACACAACAGGCAGAACATTTCGGGGGAAAAAGAATATACTAAGAATGTGTTATGAGGCATCAGGTGAAGCACAGATGAAGTTCAGCTACCTGAGAAGTGTTTTAATCACCAGCCGTGGAGCAGTTTGGCAGCTTTACTGCTACTAGGCGGGACACATACAGATGATGGTGGGTGTTTTGGACGTAAGGATGACCGCACCAGCAGGTGCTTGCAGTGGTGAGACTGAGGAGGACAAGAAGGTCCCTCCGAGAGCCATGTCCTGCCACCGTGACAATGCCAGCAAACAGCTGCTCACACCCCAACCCCATTTTCACATGGTGGGGTCAGCCTGCCCAAAAGAATGAGACCTCAGGCAAGAGTCTCCTAGAAAATTTCAAACTTGACTCTCTAAAGTGATGGCTGAAATCCGTATTTAATCACACGCTTGAATGTATTGCTGAATCTGCCAATACCACTCAACCCAGCTCAGGCCAGTGGTGATATTCAGAACTTTTTAGGACATTAGATTCTTATAACAACCTCTAAATTATGGAGTGTTTTGATTCAGAAATTTTCCAGCTCTGATTATTATCCTCTTCTGTACTTCACACTTCTCAGCAGTCTCCTTTTCCAGAAATTCCTTGACATCCAGATTTTAGGAGAAACATCAGCCTTTTGCTGCTCACAACAATCAGAGTTCGGTGTGCTTTCATTTCTTCTACCACTTCTGCCATCCTCACATACTTTCTTCAACAGCAGGTACCCACCTGACAACCCTCACTATTACTGGGAGACACCTGGAACCCTAGCCACATATTTCAGCATTTTCTAAACTTAGAAATTCAGCCTTGGGCCTTTAAAGCACAGACACCTTAGTATTTTTCACAGAAAAAAAACCAGTGACAATGTAATAGCTTGCATTTTTAAAAAAACAATCATTTTCCCCTGCAAAAACATATACAAAACTAAAAAAAAGGTGATTTTCATTGACAATAATGCATAGCACTATAATTATATAATAAGTAATGTAACACATAGCCCATAATTTCTAAATATTCAATGGCAGAATTTTCCTTATTTATTTGTTTACAGGAATCTTCTCTGTAGACTGGAAACAAGAGACAAATACTACACAATTTATACCCAAGCAGCACACCAGATCTTAATTTCATAACTGATAACCACCCAATATGTTATGCATGCTTTGTTATGCCTTATAAACGCATTACAGTTACAGAATTTAATCATTTTTGGTGTTCTTTCATAGAGTGCTTTGCGGCTAAGCTATGTTTCTGGCACCTCATCCAGTCAAAATTTCATAACAGACTTTCACCCTTCAGAGCCCATTTTGCAGCTTTTCCCTTCCACCTCGCTCAGCGCCGCCTCCTGCAGCGCAGGGGATTCACGTTTGAGCAAACAGCAACTTTTACAGACATGGGATTTGGTCCGAAGCCTGCACAGACTAAGGAGGATTTTTTTTCCTGTTTCTTCAGTAACCGTCGGATCAGACCCTAAACACAGATCATGGGTTTCTAACGCAAAAACAGGCAATAACTGTTCCTCTTGGGTGCTCTCTTCCACCGTCACGAGGGACAGTCACAGCAATTATATTTTTGGTTCAACACAGTCGTTTCTCAGCAATGCTGGTTGTGTGAGCAAACGTCTCCACAGCAGCATCAGGACCACAGCAGCTCATGAGAGAGAGAGAGAGATCTGACTTAGGGTCCCTGCAGCCACCGGAGGAACAGCATTGCAAGGCCACCCATAAACCTCAACAAACCCACAAACCTCTCTGCATTTCAACTCTCTCATTTACTTTATTAATGAATTATTATTAATGAAAAATTAACATTGCATGGAGACGTTTTTCTTCTTTGATGGCACATCAGCCCTCAACCCTGGTCTGAAATGTGTGTGAGTATTTATCAGCAGCTTCCTATTGTCTTTCAAAAAATGTATAATTATGCACAGTTCATTGGCATCTCATTAAATATATAACAATAAGATTAAGCTTTCACTAGGCTATCTAGAAGCAGTTCAAATACGGTGTGAATAACACTGCTACACTGCACAAATATTTGATCAATCAGCCTGCTCTCAGCTTTGCTCTGCAGCAAGGGATGGATTCAGCTCTAAACTTTAGTAATAAATAGCAGTAATGGGTCCCCCTGACCTACAAAAGATCGATTTTCCCCATACAGGTTGGGAGGGGACCCTCGGTCACCTGCATTCATTTCAGCTCCCTACATGTGAACATTTCATGTTTTCATTAGTCTCATTAGCACTCATTAGTGTCAGCAGGTTGCTCTCAAATGACCTACTGTCTTTGCAGTGAGGTTATGTCAAACACCAATAAACTCACACGCATAGAACTATAAATAAAGCGGGCTGCTCAGCAACTTGCCTTAGATGCATGTTGCTGTGCGTGAATTCAAGGATCTCTAAGAAAAAAATGTAAGGCTGTGTCCTAGCACTCTGGAAGGTCATAGAATACACTACACACTTTTGGGGAGACAAGTTTATCATACATGATTTATTTTATCATTTCACGTCCTTTCTCTCTGCCACAGATATCTGCAAAAACCTCTTTTGTCCAGGTTTGCTCTGCCTTTCGTCCTAGAAATCAAGTTTCCAGACAGATAATGCAGTGAAGGGTCAGTTATAGTATCAACTATGATCCCTAACTGTCAGAGAAAAAATATCAAGTATTGGTCATCTCTGAACTCAGTGGAATGTGGAACAATTAAAAAAGCCAACGATGCCTTATGAGTATAGTATTAGCAAATGAGAACCATACAAGAGTTGAGAGCCAGCTGCCAACCACAATTCGACTGACCTGGGACCTGCTTATATCTCTGGGAAGGAGTGCTACAACCCATTGGCCTCCGAGCCTGACAGCTTCTGGTGGATTCATTTTTTTATTATTTTAATATCTGAGACACTGAAAAGATCTCACAAGTCAAACTGTAGGGCCCAAGAAAAATTTTGATTGCTTTTCATTGGCCTGTACTTAGTGCTGCTGAGATCTCTGAGATTTACCCAATTTAGGAGATGATAATTATGCACATTCTACAGTTCTCCTTAAAATTTGGATGTTTTTATTGCAGAATCACAGAATCATTAAGGTTGGAAAGGACTTTCGAGATCATCAAGTCCAACCAATAACCCAACACCACCATGCCCACTAAACCATATCCCAAAGCACCACGTCTGCATGTTTTTCGAACACGTCCAGTGATGGTGACTCCACCACCTCCCTGGGCAGCCTGTTCCAATGTCTGACCACTCTCTCAGTAAAGAAATTTTTCCTGTTATCCAGTCTAAACCTCCCCTGGCGCAACTTGAGGCCATTTCCTCTTGTCCTGTTGCTGGTTGCTTGGGAGAAGACACCAACACCCACCTCACCACAGCCCCTTTCAGGTAGTTGTAGAGAGCGATAAGGTCTCCCCTCAGCCTCCTCTTCTCCAGACTGAACAAACCCAGTTCCCTCAGCCGCTCCTCATAAGACTTGTGCTCCAGCCCCCTCACCAGCTCCGTTGCCCTTCTCTGGACATGCTTATCTGTGTACCTAGCTAACAAAACAGAGTTGTTTACCTCTGAACAGCTGTACGCACTTTAAAAGTACTCAGAAGACTTGAGTACTGACATTTTTAATGCACTCATGAAAGTGAAGATGCACGTTCACTCACCATGAAAGTGCCACCCATGAGAAATCATGGTCCTCCCTCAGTTATGGATGCCCCACAGCCATATGTCTAAGCAACAATTGTTTCCAAAGGTGCAAAGAAATGGACATGGAAAAATGACAAAGCTGCAGCGTGCGACTCTCCCAGGCTGAACAGCACTGAAGGCTAAAAATTCCTTTTGCAAGATCTATGCTATTTTGATGAAATCTGCTCTTTAACAGACCATCACTATTCAGCTGAAAGCCAGGCATGTGCTTAAAAACCTCCTGGCAGCACACAGACTCCATATAATTTTAATGTTGTTATTTATTATTGTAGTACCTAGGAAATGCAGTCTAAGTCCAAGACACCGTTCTTCTAGTTGTTGCACACATGCAGAAGAAAGGTCACTCCCACATTTCTGCAACACAGTGTTGAAGCTCAACAGGTCAGTAAAGAGAGAGGGGAACATGCAAGGAAAGAAGGCAAAAATAACTCATCCTCTTAAGTAAATGAAATTACAAATGGAAAACTGGTATAGTAAGAAGGTGATTTACCTGTAGTAATAAAGTCAGAAGCAGAGCTGGGATTAAACAAACCTCAGGAGTTTCTGATTCTCAGGCCATTAGCCAACACCACCTCTATTAGCCATACTGTTATGAGGGAAGCATACAACATGCTTATGTCATTTATTCCAATTTACCTAACAGTATGCCAACTGTTAGAAAATGGCAATGTAAGTGTTTTTTCACTAGTGACTCTTCTCATGCTGTTGAATTAGCAACCTTTTTGCTGGTTTATGCAGATCTTAAATGGAAATTGTTCATGGATTCTTTGTGTCTAATCTGCCCTTTCATATTTTATGGGTATATTTTAGTGCAGCCCGCAGGGTTCTTCAGACTCATATTACACTCTTAAAAATATCCAACTCTGGCTGCTGAATATATTGCTATGAAAAATCAAGAATTCTGGATGGAAAAAAATATTAAAACCTCCAATTCTTTCTAAAGTTTCTGCTGGTGAGTTAATAAAACATTGTTCAAAAACCTGGAGAATATTGCAAAGTTCAGGCTGTTCTAAAAGAAAAAAATTAATATTATGATCTATTTTTAATGTTTACTACAATTAAAAAATATTAAATTAACTCAACAAGACTGGATCTGAGGCAATTAGGAGATATGAAACATCACTTGCCAGACTGATTGCACTGTGCTTGTATTTTAAACTGGAGAAATGTCAGTTTTCCCAGAGTTATGAGAGATCTGTTATCAAAGTCTGGGAAGTATTACACTGCGTGAGCATTAGATTGATGCTTCTAAAATTGAGTAAGATTGAATTAAAGCAGATAGTTTTATGGACTCCCTGTAGGAAGCATCCTGTATTTCCTCTAGACAGTATTATTCAACCTGAAATCTTTTGTTTTGGGTTTGTATTCTTTAACTTATCAGACTACTGCTTTACAACTCCCAGAGTAAATGGTATCTCAACCTGTTTATGAAATACATAACCCTTCACATGACAAGTTCTTTCACTCTGGTTTTCTCATCCTCCTAGAAAGTGTGTTCCCACCCCTGTAATTTATTCTGCACCCCATGACATCCCAATAAAGTAAGAGAAACTACATGTCTCATTCAATTCTCTGAGATTTTGTTTTATACGGAATAGCTGAGCACAGGGTTATAGATTCTCCTATTCTAGTTTATATGGGTTTAAAAAAAAAAAAAAAAATGACCTGAAAGATTTTACCTACCTCTGTGCTATTGCCATTGCCAAAAGTCTCCATTAGTGCAAGAGTCTCTCATGAGGAGTTTGAACTTTCCTTTAATCTAATCCATTTAGAAAATGACTCACAATTCATTGAATAAAGTGGAGAAAATTGATATCTTTTCATTAAGCTGACAAAGTCTTTTTCACTGCTGGCATCTGTGAAATGTGTTCTCTATTTAAATTTTATTTATATCAATCTTCTCTGGTGGAAACTAGATTAAAATGGAACGTTTTATACTTACAGTAAAAACTTTCCCATCCTGCAACGAGTGTCATACTGGTTTTGAAAACGAACTCTGTTTCTTATTCCTTGGAGTAACATGATACCTATGATCAGGAGGAAGCGCAATCTAATATCTCTATTCCTTTGTATTCTATTTCTGTATAAACAAAATGTGTACACTTTATCACAAGCAAAAGAGATAGCTGCTGTGGCTTTATAATGGCAAATGTAGAAGCAATCTTGGAACATTTTAATACATATCATGTTCCCTCTAAACTGTTGAAAAATGCATGATGATACTCTGCTCTGTTTTCATATTTCAGAGTCTTCCATAAACATGAATTAAGGTTATAGATAACTCTGTGAGTATTGTCATATTGTTATATTGTTAAATATAATGTCTTTATACTTATTGTCGTATATAGTTCATCATATTGTTAAAGCAATTTCCTAAATTACAGAAAAGTTAAAGGAGAATTCTATCTGCAAAAAAAGACTTTGCATTTTTTATATACACTGGAGCAGCAAACATGACACACGCAATTGCCTGAGAGTTTCTGGACTGTGTGTGCACATTTTCTCCCAGACAACCCTCTGCCCGTGTCCTGTTAATCAATCGCCCCTAAGAGGGCACTTAATCACCGCTTTGAACAACCGAATATCTTCAGTTTAATGCAAGAACTTGAAGGCTGAGAAATGTGAAACTCAACAAGTTGGGGAGTTTCAACAAGTAAGGAAGTTTTAATGAAATGGATTGTGTATTTTTTTCCAAATAGTTCTTGATTCAAGAGGAAGATGATGGAATGAATAGTTAGTGTTTCCATGTTGATTTGATCTCAATTTAGGTGTAGATATTTGAAGGTGTTCAGTGCCTTTTTACTGTGACCCCGTAATAGAATAATTTGTTACTGAAATTCAAGGGGCAGTCATCCCCGGTCAGCTCTCCTCGTGCATCAAACCTTTGTGCTCCAGATGATGCACAAGAACAAGTCAAAAAGCGGTCACTGCGCCCATGCAACCTACAAAGGTTCTCATGAACTTTGCAGGCTGAAGCACACTGAACTGAGTCTAAGCTGGAAGTCGTGTGCAGCCATCTAAGGCTTTGGGCGTTATGCTTGGGAACAAATTCATTTTAAAAGACAATAGAATTGTGTAAACACTAAGAAGTGTATGCTATTCTCTTGCTCTTTCCCAATTTTTTTTTTTCCCTATATTCAGTCTGATCACCAGATTTCTTATCCGTAGTTTCTTTCTCTGTTTGCTACACATGATTAGAAAATGCCATTTCAACCAAATGCTTTTTCATCTGTTAATTCATGCAGACTAAATACATCAAAAGTTAAATATTTTGATTAAAAATTTTCTATTGGTTTGCAAACAAAGCTAAAAAAAATGCAGTGTGACTCAGACTGGGAAAAATATCTCAATAATTTTTTGAAGAAAGTTGCTTTTCTCCCAGCTCCATTAGTTACATGCTTAGAGTTTAAAATTCTTATAGAAGAGGCATTTTCTTGAAAAGAACTCAGATACAAGCAATTCCTTATTTCCACTAGCAGGAGCTGGGGAACAAAAAAACCCATAACAAAATACAAACAAAGCAAGAGTAGTCAAGCCTCTTTTAAATCATGTCCTTTTTCTTTCCCTGTGGCTGAGGGTATCTGTCTCAGCCAAATCAGCCTTGCATGAAAAAAACTCCATGCCGCGTGTATTCCTCAGACAGGGAGAAGAACACAATGAGAACCACTCCAAAACGTTACAGGCATCTAATTCAGCATGATGTGAGCACTCACAGCCTGTGACGCCTGATGACTAACGGGGGTCTGTAATTCTCATCCAGAATTAGCCGTTCGGGTCACCGAGAAGCTTGGGTTCCTCAGGATCTCGGGGATCTTGAATACAAACTGCCCTGAGGGAAAGCATCTTAACCTGAACAATTCTCTCTCTCACACAACCGCGTCAGCACATCTCAGAGCGACACAACCGAAACATAGAGAAGTTGGATTGTATTCCCCAGGGAAGCTTCCCCCCTCCCCTCCCCGTACAGGTGTATCTAATCCCAAACACAGCAAACTGTGGTTCATTTTAAAGCCTTTTCCTGCCTCTTTGAACCGAGCTGGAGGTGTAAAACTTTGAAATCAAGTCAACCTCAAAGGATCAGCAGTGCCCAAGAAGGACAACGGTGTCCTAAAGATTAAAAGCCTCTTAATAGAAGAGAAAACCTATAAGCACAAGACTCAAAGGAAATTATTTTCATCGGGCGCTGGACGTCCCTGCCACAGCATGGTGCTGAGGACCAGAACACAGCGAGCTTTGTAGTGCTTGGCTTACAAAGGATTTTGCCCACTTACTTATATATTAGAGACTAACAGGAGCTTTTCATCTGCAAATGGCCTGAGCTTCCCCCCTTTATAAAAGGAACCCTGTCTCCTTGTCTCCAGCCCAGCTATGGGTAGCGACAGGTGAGGGTGCTCACTGGTGGACCCTTGGGTGGGCATTGTAACTGCACTTCGATCACAAATTTTTGTTAGATATGTGTATATATATGTGTGTGTGTGTAAATACACACACTAAAACCTGCACACTATTACATGAATCAGTTGACATTAAGGTTCAGCACTGACTTTGCATTTGATTAATTTTTCAAGGTGAATATCTGAATACTTGGGCTGTATTTAACAGCATCAATAAGTAGATAGATCATTTTAATTGCTATGAACAGCATTGCTTCTACATGCTCCCTCTCAATCTGTATTCATCTCATACCTCTGTTTTACATTGTAAACTCCCTTGGCCAGGATGTTCAGTTTTGTGGTTTTAGTACCTAGCACCATAGGATGCTTCTCTATGGTTATCTAATACTACAGCACTGCTACTGGTAAATAATTATGGTCATCACTTTTGATTCCATATCATAGGATTCTCCTCACGTATTCTGAGGATGCTCTGCTCTGATGATTGCTATGAAGGCCAGTATTTAGCAGGATATGTTTTTTCAGTTTGCCCACTGCACAGTCTATTATTAGAGTGCAGATTCATCCCTTGTGTGCTTTTTCATGCATAGCAAAGTGAGATATCTCTTTTCTCCACTGTTAGCAGCATTAATGATAACCTTCTAGAAGTGATGTGTGAATAGCATCATTAAACTGCCTTGCAAGCGCAGGTGTAAAGGGTTTTTTGTGTGTTGTACATATGGAGAAATGATATATTACATGATAAAAATGAGGTATAAGCTGTAAGAAGAAATAGGAAAGACAACACAGAGAGCTAGATGATCATTGTAGGGCCCTTCCAACTGAACTATTCAGTTCTATTTTATTCTAAGCTTAGCTCACTCACTCCAACTTGCTCAACTCATCTTCCAGATCAAAGGAGCTTCCAAACCCAAGGTGTTTCTCCCTATGTTTCAAGTAAACTCACTGGGTGAAAACCATATTCCTGTTGGGACAGTTATTCAGCAAGTCTGCTGGTATAATCACATACCAAGTGAAGGCCTTTTTAGAGGTACTAACTTGGACTCCCGAATTGTAGTAGCTTCCCATTAGAGTTAATTAGCTAACCCAGAAATATTGCTTCTCATTCAGGTTTATTTTGCACTAAAATGGGCTATCCTTGGGTGCAATCCAGCATGGCCCATCAAATACCTGGACCATATGACATTCAGATCAACCATGTACATCAACACGTGGCAGAGGCTGGTTTGTCCAGCTTATCTGAGGAAAAAAAGATCTTACCTTTCCAATACTTTACCTTCTTTACAGGATTTATCACCCTATATTTACCATTTTTATTTCCCAGAATTTACTACCAGCTTTATGCAAAAAAACATCTTCCTTTCTGGGCACATGACATACCTTTGTGTTCATTTAAACAATCATCTAAATTATTTCTCTCTGGTACATTCCTACCTAAAGAATATAGTATTTGGCTTAGTTTGGGCATAAGCATGTGTACCTAAGTCCATTTGTAAACATACATTTATAGTATTATACACGTGCATGCTTGCATCTCCGTGTGTGCTGTTTGTTAGTCTACAGCAAAGGAAGCTGGATCAGAAAGTCAGTGGAGCATTAAGGAGAAGAGGGAACTACGTGAGGCTGCCAGAAGAGCTCAAAGTGGCTGAGGGTTGACCGTGTTGGCAGTGGTTCATTTTTCATGGACCGCACTGGAAAACAAAATGCTAAATTGGAACAGTCCTATGAAAAGGTAGTTTTCCTTTCAGAGCTAGATCAAAAGGGGAGCCTTTCCTAGTAAATTAGGATTGGAGCAATAAAGTCAGCTGCTTAGGTGGGCTAACAGCAGGTCTGGTAAGATAGTGTGATGGGTATAATTCTGTGTAGGTAATGCTGATGATGCATAACTTTGAAGCTGTGGTCACCTAGTGCCCACCTCTCCTGACCCAACAACAAGAATGCAGTTCAAGCCTTACTGAAAATGCCAGAGTCCCTCTTTTGTCCCTTGCTGAGTCTCTCCTACAGTCTCTTGCTCTCTGTGCCATGCAGAGCCTCCTCTTTCATGATGAAATGGAATAGTGATGCACACTTTCTAGCCTAGGAGTATCTGTTGGTTTGGTGCATTTTTTTTTCAGTGAGTTGGTCATATGTTAGAGATTAAAGAGAAAGGGACTCACAGCTTCATCTGTGTATCTGTGAATTAAGGTGATGGACATTAGTAGCAGCTGCAGATACAACTTTGGGTGTTTCCTCAGGATTTTGTGAGCATAAACAGATTACAACGAGATAAAAAATAAATCAAGACTTCAGTTATAAACTCTGAAATGTCCTTAAATCAATGCATGCACAACAGGGCATTTTCCAGAGCTGAGTGGTGTGATACAAGGTAGTCTGCTGCTTCAAAGGTATTTTATGGGCTTGAAGCAGCTATGTGGGCTGCTATGCATGGGTTAAGCATCTCTATTTGCGTGAGTGCACACTTTGACAGAGTGCAACCATGAAATTAATTCTTGCCAGGGAAAACAAACCACAGGCAGAGCCACTCACGCACCAACGAGGCACAGTTCCCAAGGTTAGCTAAACTTTATCAAAATCCCCAGACAAAAAATGCCATTAAGATACAGTTAAGGCTATACACAGATACCAATTCCCAGGCAAGAAACTTCATTAAGGTACACTCAAGGTTATAAACATATGTGCCAATTAACGTCAAACAAGATCCAAACACTGCCATTATTTATAATGCTAAATACTTGGAAATTTAAAGTTACTGCTAGAGATAATATGGTTTCTATAAAATCCAGAATCACGTTTCAACAAACTGAACTTCTGCAACTCTTCAGTATTACCTTCCCTTCTGTTTCTGACACTCCCTGCCATGGGATACTATGAAAGCTAAAAGTCTACATGGGTTCAAAAACTTCTGCACAGATTTGTAGAAGAAAAAGCCAGCTGTAGGTATTGAAAGCAAAGCAAACACCATTTATTCTAGAGTACACTGAGCCACAAGTCCTGAAGACCTGGAGAATATTCTGAGGAAAATCTCTTTCGACTTGCCTTGTTCTTATAAATGTCCATAAAGATCAGATTGGCCACTGACAAAGATGGGCTTTTAGGGTGGCTGGTCCTTTGGCCTGAAGCAGTATTGCTGCCGTCACAGCATTCCCCACAGTCACAGCATGATAGTAGACTAACTCTTGCGTGTAAGGAAGCTATGGCAAGCAGTGCACTGTCTTAGAGAATGCAGGATGCAAAACAGGTAATTAAATGTGAAATCCTTGCAACTAAATTTCAACTGAAGGGTTTGGAAGGGGCACTCTGCCTCTTCAATGCAGTGTTAGACCCTTGAGATACTATTTAATTAGATTTTTCATTATAACATAGTTGTGAACATTGTCTTTTCTCTTTTAGCTTCAATAGTGATTGGCAAATGGTGGTGTGAGATGGAGCCCTGCCTAGAAGGAGAGGAATGTAAGACATTGCCTGATAATTCTGGATGGATGTGTGCGACTGGCAATAAAATCAAGACCACCAGAGTAAGTCGTCTTTCTGTCTATACCCAGGAAGTCTTAATAGGAAAGGGAGTCACTCATGATTGCTCACCCATATCTGTTCCATCATCATGTCTGCTGTAAAAGTCTTAAAGATCACTGCATAGCTCCCAGCCACCCAACACTTCTGGCCATAATTTAGTGAAAATTCAGATGGATTCAGGCTGGTCAGCTGGGTCCAGGCTTGATAACCAGCAGACTGGAGCTGTTGAATCGCCAAGTCACCTTCTTACAGACATTGTCACCTCAGAAACAAAACTTAGTGCACATCACTGAGTCCCTTTCTGGTGGCTAGAGGGAAGTATCAAGGGGAACTGCTGAATCCTACATCCATTTCTTGGCTGTTCCAGGCCACATCTGTATTAACAGCTGTACAGGTGCTTTGTAGCATGAAACGGTGCTGAGGACTCAGCTCGTTATCTGCATTTGAGGTCTTAGCTCAGAAGCAGCTCTATCCCCACGCACCCGTTAGTGACATACATTTGAGATGCTGAAGATTCAGGTAACGCAGGCCAGCAGGTGACAACAACTTTCACCATGCGTTGCTCGGAAGATGTAGAGGTATGGCTGCAAAGAGAGAGAGTGTGAATGAGCTGGATAAACTTCTCCCACTGAGATTACTTTGGAAGAAAGAAGCGTTTTTCAAAAATAGATTCTAGCTTTTCATTTGCATTGTTCAATTATATCACAACCATTTTCCTGAAACTACCACCTCTAGCTGTATTCAACAATTTTAATTAAATTAAAATTTCATTAAAATTACCACCATTGAATTCTTTTCCAAGAAAATTACATGGTTGTCAACTCAAAATATTTTGATAAATGAATAAATTTTGTTTTTCAGTGAAGTGAAAAATAACTTTCGAAACTTGCCAAATGAAAAAAAAGCAAATTTTCAAGACATTTTTCCCTGTTTATTAAGCAGTTCTACAAACTCATACCCAGCTACTAATTCACAGGAAGGTGAAGCTTAGTGTCACGATTTCCTGACTTCTTCCTTTTTCTACAGTGCTAAGTCTAGTCATTTGTCATGTCTTCTAGGCCTTTTATTGAAGGAGGAGATTTTACCCCAGCTGATCCTCATGCCATCTGGATTCTTTTCGTTCCCTCTATATGATTTACCCCAGGATGGATGATTTGTATTGCAACCCTAGTTTCTTGAACAGTGTCTTCCGGCATGGCTCATCTCACCACCACATTAAATTACTAGGATACACACTAATTTAGGAGGTTTTCTTTGCAGAAGGCAGTAAGTGCCTTCCCTGAAAACAGGAGGCATATTATCTCCTTGACATCTCCCAAAGCAAAGGAGAAAGCATGGAAGGAACTGTGATTCCTTGACTCAATTTCTTCCTGCAGTGTCATTGTTGCTGCAAACCACTCTGTGCTCACAACTGATCTCTCCACATTGAAACACCACTGGAAGATTGTGCCCTAATGTATCTGCCTTGCAGTGCAATTAAAAAAAAAAAACCAAACAAACTTACTACATGTCCTTTTCAGTGAGGCAACATTTTTCTCACTGATTTGGGGAATTAAAATGGAAGAAAGTGATATTAAAGAAGTAATAAGCAACATGAAGAAGTATGTTATACTTTTGTTAAATTACAGTAATTCAGTACTTCTGCAGTTTGTCTGCAAATTATACAATTTAGGAACTGCATTTGCTTTTTTCTGTGAAATTGTCCTGCTCTTAACTCCCCCAACCTTCATCATATAAACTAATTTTAGGCGATAGCCTGCATCTAGAAATGATTGCTAGAAATTTAGCAGCTTCATTAATATGCAGATGTGTGGTCCAATCTATTCAGTATGCATTATTGTATTTCATTTAAATTAAATACTTACAGAGTGAGTGCTCATAACTGAAAAAATACTTCTTCATTTACCCACAGGAGTTGTTTTAATTAGCTTGTGAGGGGAGTACCTTATGGTGCTGCTTCCAGTAGAATTTTGCTGTGTTGCTTTAAAATATCATTACAGAACCCAATTGACAAAGGCAACATGACATGATGTGCTTACCAAATGTCTGTTGCATTTTCTAAGCAAAAATTCTACTTCATAATCCCTGAAACTTTGCTCAAGTCCCTACTGCTGCGTCAAGTCTAGCAACATAAATATAAAATAATAGAAGCAATCAGATCCTGAAACAGGCATTTTTTTTTCTTTGTTTTGTCATTTCAGATGGCATCAGAGAAAGAGATTACACTATAATCTGTACTGACCCCAGTCCAGGCTGCAAGATTGGGCCATGTGTATCTAATTTATGTAGTTAAGGAAGTTAAGAAAGCAGAAGAAACAAGACAAATCAGTCAGCATCCCAGATATATCTGTGGTGCTCAGCCAAAAAGCTGGAGCAAGTCACCATAGGCTGTAAACTGTAAACTGTCTCGATGAAGGCTTGTCCTTACACTAATGCGTTCATGTCAGGCAGCTGCTGTCCAAGGAAAACATTCGCATTTATGATTCGCAGGATTGAAATACTATTAGTACATTCTTCAAGGCCCACAGTAAATCACATATAAGCATGGGTGTACACATATAAATATATGCATGTGTATACACAACATGCGTAATTTTACATTGTAGTATATTACTTCATGGTTGGTTCTCAGGTGTGATTAATACTGATTAGTGTCAGAAGAAGGTGGACAACAAATCCAGTAAAGGCTTTGCACGCACATCCTCCATTCCTTCCTTTTCACGCATTTATTCCTGTGTTTAGTCCGTTAGCATAGCTCACTAATTAAGTTGTTAAAGCCGAAGATATAAAGCTCACAGCCTCTGTAAATCGATCTGTTTTCTATTGATGGTCAGAGCAGGTGACAAACACTGGAAAGAAATAATTTTGTAATTCAATTTTTGGAGCAGTTTCAACGCTTTTTAAACTCCCTATTCACCCCTTTTTTTTTCTTTTTTTTTTTTTTAAGAAAATAAGTTTCAATGCTTTCCTTAAAAATGTGGGGCTCTTGCAGCTGTACTAGGATCTGGCCAGAGATCACATCACTACATTTCAGCGGAGTAACCGGCACCAGGGGAAATGCAAGAACATGGTCTTGGTCTGGGTGCTGGGAGATGGTGCCCACAAGGGCACATAAATGCCCGTGAGAACCAGAGCTGCTGAAAAACATGAAAACATGGCTTTTCATGCATCCCATGTTTTTTCACTTCCCATCTGAGCGAGGGAGTCACTCACAAGCTCTTCACATTGGATTGGTGTCTACACACAACTCCGTGCATCACTTGGCAGGGCCCTTGAGGAGCGCAGTGCTCTTCCCCAGGGCTTTCTGCCCAGGCTCATGCGCACACTGCACTGCAAAATGCCCTTTTTATGGGCCTGGTTTCAGCTGGGAGAGAGTTACTTTTCTTCCCAGTAGCTAGTATAGTGCTGTGTTTTGGATTTCGTACGAGAATAGTGTTGATAACGCACTGAGGTTTTGCGTGCTGCTAAGTAATGCTTACACGAAGTCAAGGACTTTTCAGCTTCTCATGCTCTACCGACTGAGAAGGCTGGACGTGCACAAGAAGCTGGGTGGGGGCACAGCTAGGGCAGCCGACCCAAGTTGGCCAAAGGGATATTCCATACCGTACGATGTCACGCTCAGTGTATAAACTAGGGGAAAGCTGGCGGGGGGGTGGCTGCTCAGGGACTGGCTGGGTATCGGTCGGCTGGTGGGGAGCAATTGCATTGTGCATCACTGGGTTTGTAGTTGTTGTTGTTGTTGTTGTTGTTGTTGTTGTTGTTGTTATTAAATTATTAAACTGTTCTTAGCTCAACTCATGAGGTTTTTTTGCTTCTACTCTTCTGATTCTCTCCCCCATCCCACCAAGGGTGGGGAGTGAGCAAGCGGCTGCGTGGTGCTCAGTTGCTGGCTGGGGTTAAACCACGACAGTCCTTTTTGGCGCCCAGTGTGGGGCTCGAAGGGTTTGAGATAACGACAGAATAACCAGAGCGTGTTAAGGATTTTATATCTGTTAACAGTTAGCAACATCTGTCATGTTAGCAACAACTAAAACATCAGTGTGTTATCAACATTATTCTCGTACTAAATCCAGAACACAGCACTATATCAGCTACTTGGAAGAAAATTAACTCTATCCCAGCCAAAAACGAGACATTACATAATCCACACTAATAACACCTGGCATTCATGTACTAGCCTTCTAAATACTTCAACAAGCTGCTTTTCTGCTGATGCTGTTGAGGATGGAAATTACAGCATTGAGCACTTGGGGCCTGGCAGAGCAGCTCAGCTTGGAGCATCTCTCCAGCTTCACAGCCTGCTCCCTCCATTACAGCCCTCCCACCCCTCGGTTTCCAGAGTAACACTTGGTTTACCATATATTTTGCTGTCAGAGACCCGCAGGTCATTTTACGGTGCCCCAGGGACCTGAGCGTCACATTTCTTAAGAGCCACTGCTCATCCCAGCTGCAGCAAATAGCACCCGAGGTGCCCACAGCCCCTTGGCACCGTGGTCCCTTGTCATTTCCTGCACCTACACCAATTCACCACGCAAATTCTTGAGGCAGTGTACAAATGAGAAAGAAAGGGATGTATTCATCCCCGAGAGAGAAAACCCAGCAGGGTCATTTGTCAGTGGCAAACCAGGAGAGCAGAAAATGGGAACTGGGGGAGGGAAGGAAATGGTAAATGAACCCAGAGTTTTATTTTCTTTTTTTAGCTATCTAACTAGCTTAATACATCAGATGATTTCCAGATTAAGTTTTTCTTTAAAGCAGTGAAGAAACCCCTCTAGTTTTGTGATAACAGTCTCTGCAATTAAGAGGTCAGTTCAAAGCAGTAGAGCACAAGATAGTAAATATCTCTTGCTATAAGACTTACTGCTGCATTTCATCGTAACACCTAGTGCTTAGCTAATAACTTATAGCCCTGATTTAATGCCTCAGCCTGCTCGTATTCAAGTCAACTTGAGTTTCATTGCTGACCTAGTCATCTAGCAAAGGGTTGGACCCATTGTGCCATTCATCTGTGTGTATCAGTGTGGGAAAGAAACAAAATCCTCTCCTCGAGAGAGCTATTTTTGCTGCTGGTCAGTCATTCTTCTTTCAGCATCCTAAAAAAACCTCTGGGCGGTGGTGTTTCCTCTTCAAGCCATTAGCACGCTCACTCAGAACAATTGTGGTGTTAGTCATAAGGAGCGATGGTTTTACAGTCCGTTGCAGGCTGTGATATCTCACTCGGGGTGAGTAGGTGAAGTCGGTCAGACTGCCCAGTCTATTACACAGCTAGTCACTCCTGTCCTGCCCTTCTTCGGGTGAGTGGCTTGGTGGGCGTCCGAATGGACCTGAAAGATGGATCCACCTGCATGTCCTTGTCTAGCAGAAGCTACTAGCATCACTCTGAGAAGGGGAGGGTGGTCGGCTGGGGTGAGCGTGGCCCCATGCCCAACGCTGTCCTGGCACCTCCTGCACCACCAGCCCAGGTGATCGATGCGCATCCAGGATCTCCCAAGGCACGGGCAGGAGCTCACTCAGGGTCTGCCCCTTGCACATCCTTAAATCCCTGTAGCCCCAAGAGAAAAGACATGCTCCCTCCCTCCAAATATTGCGATTTAAACTCAGCTATATCATGAGCAGGGCAAAGTGCCACCAAGCCTGGGTCTGTCTTCCCTCTCACAACGTATTTCACCTAACAACTGACTCTTTCTCACTTTCTTACTGCAGATCCATCCGAGGACCTAACAGAGCATCGTCTGCATGGAGACAGTGAAAGCCCTGCTGATTTATGAGGACAAAGTATTGAAAGTTTAAAACCATCTCAGCATTCACAAGCCAAATGGATTTCTTATTTGCACTTTGACTGTTTACCAGATAACAACAGTGGCTTTACTGTGTGAAAGAAAGTATTCAGTGGAAATAATGCCCCTGATTTTTGACAGCTGAAAATAAAAATGAAGAAAACGATTCCTTTGGTAAAGTTTCCAAGATTGCAAAGTACAAACAACAGTAGAAGTTTGGATCTACAATTTACTTTATACCAGTTAAAGTATATATATAGAAATATATATATATTAATATATGATATTTTGAAATAAAAGCCTCACTCTTCAAGAAATTGAATAGTACCACACTTTGCTGCAGCTGCTGTAATTTTTTTTTTTCTTTTTTGTAATGGTCTGGAAGATCCTTACCTGTTTCAGAGAGAAACGTGGCGGTGAAGAGGCAAAGCAAACCTGCTGCGGTACAAGGACGCCTAAGAGCTACATGAATCCTACCGATGCAGCATCCAGAGCTTCCTGTTCCCTTTGGCAGAATTTCGAGGGCATTTGTTGTTGCACTTTGTGTTCTGGAGGCTTTTCCCCTTGTGCAATACTAGCATGCTGGCTTTGCTTCATTAACCATACTTGATTGATATATAACAATGATAGTTCTATCCTCTTCCAAGAAAATATTTTTAGAGCTGTTAGATATTCCATGACGAAGAGACGGACAACTACTGAGTGAAGTACAGTATGTATTAAAACTTTATTTGGCAGAGTTTGGTAGACTGTGAGCTCCCTTCTTATTAAAGATGTACTGTACGTACAATGTCTTCAGACTTTGTATAGCTCATAGAGACTACAGTAAAAACCCAGTAACCAACTCCAAAGCTTTGCGTTGTTGGCTCACTAATTCTTTGAAACAACAACAAAGCTATTTCTTTGCAGACCAACATGCGAGAGGGCTTTTACATGCGGTTTGGTTTTTTACGAGGCCATTTGCAATTGGTGAACAAGCATTTCAGCTTAAGCGAACGCCTCCGTGGGCACCTCGAATGCTCAGGCACACCCACACGCAAGGGACTGCCTGGCTGTGTCCTCTTATCCCACAGCACACGTGAGAGAGCAACCTAAATTTAAGCTTCCCTCATCACAGGCCAGGCTAATTCTCCTTGGGAACAGTAGCCACCAGCTAAAAGCATAGACGTGGGCAATTCCATGGCACAGCAAACGCACAACAGTTTGTGATAAGCAAACTCTGTCTGAGCCCCTCTTTCGTTTCAGGAATAGTTTCTTTCAGTTTAATTTTAATCTATTTCTTACTAAGGTGAATTCAGCTGAGATGAGATGCTCTTCAGCAAGGATGCATCCACAGAGACATTAATCTACTCACTGCGAGCGGTTTGAACTCACATTGCTAGCTAAGCTGTTGCTGTTCACCATGCAGCCTGGCCCTTGCATTGTTGAAGAAAGATCATATCTGAGGGCTGAAATGCGCAAGCCTAGTTCACATTCCCAGGCAGTTTTGTGAGCAGTCCAATTAATTTCAGGGGGTTTATTCATGTGGAAAAGTATCTTGCTGTCACGCATAAGACTGCGCAATCTACCCTTCAGTACGCCTAATGCTACCAAATCAAAGAGGAATGGGGAACTGTAAAACTTGTTCTATCCAGTCCATCTTCATTTCATTAGTATTTCCAATTTCCTTTCAGCCTGCTTACCTGTCTCTCACAGGACCCCTTTGGCCACGCTGATCACTTTTAATCCAATGCAGAGGAAGTGCTGCGCTTCCCGGCCTAGAGTTGGTCAAAGTTCTCCCACTTTCTTTCTCCTTCAGGGCAACCACTTCAATCCCTGATGCTTCAAGAGGCAGAAATTTGTCACTGTAATTACACTGTGTGTTAAAGCAGCTACCTGACGTGTCACGCCATACGCCATGCCGGCTTTCCTTGCTGGTCCTTGCCTGATGCTCGCAGTGGAAATGGATATGCTGTTTCCCAGTACTTCTGTTGTTTCCCCTTCAAAAAAATATGAGAGTGAAAAGTGTCCCAGGAAGAAACTTGTTTTTCTTATGTGCACAGGAAGACTAAATAGGAGCATCCTCACCACCAGTTGTTGGTCCTAGCACATGGACACCAGCCTCACTGGTGGCCCAGCTGGACAGGCCATGGATTTTCTGGCCACAGGCACCTGTCTAAACCATAGAAGATACCTGGACCCTCATCTATGTTTTAGATATAGTCTGCCATGCCATGTGTCCCTAGTCCCTAGTCCCATCATCTCAATTCAGAGAGGACCACTGCCTGCCTGGTTACCCACAGATAGCTGTGGTCCCAAAATGAGATCATCAGACCAGGCTCACCTGCCACAAGTAAGGAGAAACTCCTCCAAAATAAATCTTTAGCTTTTCATAATTTTACTAGAACAGCGCTAAAACAAACTAAAACTCAAGGAGCCTCTAAAGCTAGGAAGCCCTTGGTGCATGAGGAGATAGACCCTTCCACCAGGATATAAGCTGATTAAAAGCCAGGATATGTTATCATCCCTTTACCAGTGGGAACTGAGGCACACAAAGCTAAATGGCCATTCAACATTACATTGAAGGGCTATGGAAAATCGAGTGGAAATTAAACTTCAGTTTCTTTATTCCCAGTCTACTGATACTCTGAAAAATGACCCACACACCACAAACCCATGGTTTCTTGTCAGAGGTATCACCACTGAGAAGTATTTACTCCATAGCGGTGTATCTGACATGGCTTAGGCTGTGAGTAGGTAACAGTGCTTATGCCTGTGTCTGTGAAATATGCCTATTGAGATCGGGAAATATTAGACTTGCTAAAATCTGAGAAGGAAATGTTGTCATTACCACAGCAAAGTTTCTTAGAGATGTTTATGAATTTTTCTTTGCCAGTAGGCAGCCTCAAATATCACCACACCAAATTCAGTAAACATCTGCGTCTCTTTGAAGTTGCTGCAAAATCTGCTCATGAAGTGCGGCACTGAGAAATTGCTGTTTTAATTAAAATGTTTTAGAGGAGAATTAGGGCCTTTGCAAAAATAATTACTAATAAAACATGAAGTCAGATTAAGAGCTGGATACAGCTAACTTTCATTGTTTCAGTGAACCAAATTGAAAACAATAATAAAAAAATTCAACCAGCCTGGAGTCACAATGATCATGTATTTCAGTGATATGCACAGTAACATAGTGTGTAGCGGGAAGATGTTAGAGCTGCTCACTTTGGCCAGTGGAAACTCAGTGCATTTCAGTGGTGGAGTGAAAGGGTCCCACACCCTCATGAGAGTCATGCCATTCTCTGCACAATGTTAAAAGGTATTTACATCAACAGAAGAGAAAGTTAAAGTTCCTGTTTTCTAGCAGAAGTCTAGACAGAGATATGTCAGGGAAAAAAGAAAATTATTTGTAAATGCATTGAAGATAAACATAGATTTATGTCAGTGTTTCTTCTTCAGATGTGTGAAACCAAGTTATGTAAATCTAAAACGTACAAGTTGGAAAAAATATTGAAAAAAAAAAAGTAGCTACCATCTGCCTATTGATTCAGAAAATCTAGTTTATGTGCTTCTCTCTAAAAGTCTTTGGTAATAAAGAGCTCAGTGTGGTATGACTTGATATTGCTTTGAATATGCTACATGCTATGTTTGAAGAACAAGATCCATGGAGAAAGTCCGCTCCTATGGCCAACAATTATGAGCAGCATGATGGGCACCCAAACTTGGCGTTACACAGGAGAAGGGCCGTGAGAAATTACTGAGGGTGATACAGTTTATGATGAGTGATGCTCTAATCAGACCTATTGCTTGACGATTAACAGAGTTTGCAGATACTTTCATTGGTGTATTGCTCGTATATTTTCCTATTATAAAATTATTAGTTACGTTCCTAACTCCCCTCATTAGCCACTTCTCTGTTTCACTGTATGGTCCAAATATAATTACAGATCATAAAGAAGTTGTGGAGGAGATAAACATACCTTGGCTTGGAAAGCACATCCATTTCATCTGAAGGCGGCAGTCTTTGTTTCTTCTTCAGCGGCAGGATGAATATTGTGGCCTAAAATGAGCTTCTCTTTTATCAATAGCTCAGTCACATCCCAGTAAGCAGGGTTTAGAGCTTGCCTGACAAAGAAATGGGTCATGCTTCTTTGCTTGGTATTCTATTTTTTTGTCAGAGAAAAATAGAAACACATTCCACAAATAATCTTTCAGGTAGACAGAAGGAGATGTGTGTACAGGGCAGCTGGTTTAAGGCTGTCAACACTTTTTCTAGTTCACCGGTTTGAATTCAGATCATAGGCCTGACACATGTTTATGGTTTCTTCTCTCAAATGCTCACACAGTCAAAACGCTTAACGTCACAAATATTTATACTTTATAAAACTATGCTGCTGTGAGGAAAAGAAACTGAATCCTCTGCTTTGCAGGTAGGAAACCGAGACTCATAAGGCTTGAGACCTGCCCAAGGCTATGCCAAAATACAGAGCCAGCAGTAGAACTCAGGACTCCTGGATTTTAAGTCATCATTGCAGATGCTTCATCTACGGTTCACATTAGTGAAATTTCAATGACAGCAGACTCTGGCTTTTAGCTCAGGTCATGGAGAGCAGAATTAAGGTGCCTGCAGTCAAGTGTGGCCTGCAAGATCCAACTGCTCAGAGCTTGTTCACCTCCCTTCAGCTGGGGTTTTCAAACCACAGATGCATGGAAGACCACTAGAGCTACTCCAACATCTTCTGCTCTCACAGGGACAGAGTGAAACAGTTCTGCCCTAACTGGTTTCATGACTCCCTAGTAGAAGCTGCTTTGAGCCTTTTCGATCAGAGCAGAGATGGAAAAAGGCACAGAATCACTGTGCTTAACCCTCGTGGGCTGAGAAACAAGTGTAGCCAACAGTCTTTTTTTTGGAGGTCACGATTTCTCAGAGATGCCCATCTGATAGAATGATTTTCATGCAAAGGTTGACTTTGAGCAGAGAAAGCACCCATTCCCTCACACCAGAAAGTGCTTGAACCAGCCAACAAGAAGCACAAATAACTTGTTCTCAGCTGAAAAATGTGAGCACCACTGCCAGGGAAGAGGATACGACACAGGGTAACTAAGTCATGGGGAAAAAAAATCACTTTATTTTCGACAAATATTCATCTGTGGGCTCACTTGGGAGATCCTTGATAAAACCTTTGGCTGTTACTTGACAAGTATCTCTAATTCCCGAGTGAAGCTCAGAAGTATACAGAGGTCTGTCCCACGTGACAGGCCTGGGTATGACATTTTTTCATCCAACACTCGTTGTCAGGTTATTTTTGTTTTCCCACCACGCGGCAATATGGTGAAATATGTATGACCAGAAACAATATACATGTTTGATCATCAGGTTACTGACCTGCTTCCCATTATTTCTCATCTGCTTTCTTTGTCAGACAGCTGTCCTTGATTCAGTTAGAACCGAGGGCTAGAGGCCTACCTAGATTTGAAGCAAACTGCCCATAACCTAAAATATTGCTCAGGGGAATATGCAATTTCTTCCTCCCACCTGCCATTCCTCTTCATTTCCTATTTCATTTCATTTTCATTTCATCTCATCCCCTTTCTTTCACACCACTTAATTATTTTCATCCGTCTCTATTAGTCTCTTATCACCACTACTGCCCCACAGACTAAAGAAAAGCAGCTGTGCTGTCAAGACCCAATTCAGGGAGCTGTTCCCCCCAACAGCAGTGATTTATGTGATCTTTCTTTGCCTTTTTCCTGTGTACTTTGGAAGGCAAGATTCCAACCGCGCTGCAGCCGCTGTGCCAGCAGCTCCCCGTCTTTGCACTGCCCACACCAGCAATCCCCGGCTCAGGGCCACAGGCTCCATCTCAGCTGTGCTCGAGTGTACAAAGCAGATGCTGCTGGTACCTGATTTGCAGCAGAGGAGTGAATCGCCAGCTCCTCACCTTCACTGAACCTGTCCTGTTCGTCGCTTCTCCTATAGGCTTGTATACCTATAGGTATACAACGGAGAACTCTGCACACTGACTGTTGAGGGCTTGCCATTAGTTTATGTCTCTGCAAGAGGAAAACGTCTCACTATTGTTTTGATCAGATTTTTCTTGGACTTGAAATAGAGGGTGAAAATAGGCCAAGTCGCTGTTAAATGCACAATATGGGATGGAAGCACACACAGGTTTTTTTCTGGGCTCTTAAAAATCCTGGTGCTCTTTCAGTTACATTTTCTTTCTGGAAGACTCTGCTATCTAGACTTACAGAGCCCACATGGTATCTCATGTAAAGTGGTCCAGAGTTTTTACAAGTCTGGCACCAAGTCCCTAAAGCCCTACTAACATCCCACAAACACTGATGTAAAGCAGAGAAACAGTTAGGAAATGTTACAGGATGAAGACAACGGTCTCTGTGTCCTTCCTCTGCTTCAAAAAAATCTTCCCTGAAAGTATCTTTGAAACAAAACATCAACCGTCAAAGCATTCTGCAACATGAAGAACCTCAATACTGAATTAGTGCTGAAGATCAGCTAAAAATCCTGAAAGATTGGATCTTGAATTCAATCCCTTAGTCAAATTTTCCACTAGCTTTGCTTCTGGAATAGTAACTGATGGGTCACCTTGAGACCCATTTAAGTCTTAGCAATGAACATAGGCAGGGAAGGAGACCTATCACAAAGACATTGCTGCCTCTCAGTGCTACCTCCAGGCACTCTCCAGATTTTCTTTAATTCTGCCAACGGCAAGCTTAGCATTCAGCACTGAGTGCCTACTGCCGAAGGGCTGCACCTCCACCCACTTTCACTGATCTAAGTCTAGCCTGAATTTGACTTGTGGTTAGGTGTGATAATGGCAGTTACGACTTTGCAACACAGTATGACGGTCCAAACAAACCTTTCCTACTCAGGAAGGCATACAACCTCACTATAATTACCTGCTCTTTTAACAGAGTTTGGTGGCATGTATGTTAAAAGCTGCTGAAGAGAACGATCAGGCTACGATGCTTTTCCCTAAGCAGCTTGGCTATTTTCTCCATTCTGTTTGGCCACCCAACTCTCAAAGACATATAAGCTAAGTAGTAACTGCTAGTGCAACAAAGAAGTATCGCAGCACGGATGTGTACCTTCAAGAGGCAGCTTCAATGAATGCTTCATTCGTTGGGCTTCATTTTCTTGTGACCTTGACTTCCAAGAACTGATGGGCTCAAAACAGCACAAACAGTGACTAGATGGAAAAAAAGCTGGAAAATCACAGTAGCCCTAGTTGGTATGCCCTTGCACTGCTTTCTCCTGAGCTGGCATAGGAGAAAGGGAAGATGCCGAAAGGGGTCTGGGGGTGGAATTCTGGCATCCAAAGCCCTAAAACTGTTACAAGCCTACAGTGGCCTTTTCTGCCCAACTGTGCTGAGATGTGATTATTACAAGAATATCATGTTCTCTGCTGGCTTTTCTACTCTCTCTGCGCCTGATTTCTAAATATTATTGTAGCCTATCTCCTTTCCAGCCCATCTCCACCCTGCCTTTGTCCTAGGCAGAGAAAATTATATTCTGCTTACACAAAAACCTATTCTTTTACTTGACATACAAAACAAGACAGATGATAAGAGCCCGTTGGTCTTATTCAGCAAAGCTGATCTCGTCACTTGCTTCACTGTGGGATTATAAACAGTATTCCAACCTACCCCCATAACTGAAATACCTTTTTTACAGCCCACCTTTTTCTTTCTATTGTCAGACAACTTTGATTAGTTTACAGCTCTAGCTCCTGTAACCCATTTCTAATTCTCCGATTTGAGCTGAATTGAATGGAGATTTCAAAATGGGGGGTCCAATGCTGCCATTTTTTCCTCTAGATGTTGTGTCCATATAACCCGTGACTTCCACCTTGCAATGTCCTTTCCCGCAGCGTCTTGTTACAGTCAAAACTATCACTGGGCAATAGAAACTGAAACAGCCAACTCCGAATTGATAGTTCAGGTATTCACATATTTTACAAATTAAAACACATGTTAGATGGTTTAATATTTAATGCTAGTCTTTATCCTTTAGTCACTGACCTCAACAGAAGGTACAGCTAAATTTTGTGAATGCCCAGCAGGGTTAGGAGAAAGATAAGGACACGAATAAAAGAGGAAAGAGTTACCTACACAATTCTGCTGACTAGAAAGATTAGCCAGACTAAAGTTACTGAATTCACCCCAGAGCACTGAATAGTAAGGATCGACACCTATTTTCTGCCGAAGTACATCAGTTTCCCTTGTAAGTGGATTTGACCCATGATATTTGCTGGTTCGTAATGTTGCTTTGTGGCCCCACTGCTGAGTTAAAAATGTCTTTTTTCCCCCAATAATTATTCATATTGTGGCTTTTGGGACAGCTTGTTACATATAATCTATGAGACCTTGGACGTAAAGACAGCTCTCAAAAGCTCTCAAATGTGCCACAGTGTTTTTTCTCAAGAATAACATCTTGACTGCATCTAGCAGCCACCTACAAAAAATACTTATGATGGGATCACAATATATCCCTTTTGCCACCATAGAATAAAACTGCAAAGGAAAATAAGGATGACAGGACTTGTTACAGTCAGTGCTGTTCAAGACCTGGGGGCAAAATAAGGAAGAGAAGCCCCAAACTTTAAAAATGGTTTAGCACATAGTTGTCATTGATTTCTTGTCCATGTGGTCCTCCCTTAATATACTCTACACATGTACCTGGAGACTACAGTAACTCCACCTTGAAGCACCTCCTGTAGCTATACCATTCAAAGCCTTGACACTTGCAAAGGAGCCCCAAAAGCCGACCAGACCACAAGAAGTGAGTGTAGATCTGGTCAGTGTGTTGCTGTCTCCATTTTCCCTTTCAACTGCTGCCTTTATGCTCCCAACAGAATTTGACCAGAATAGCTATGAGACGGTTACTCGCCCCAAGTTGCTGTGAGACATGAAACTCATCTTATGCCTGAATAACTGAGGCACTCATCTTTACCAACAGCCAGTTTCTTTCTCTAGCCCTCATTAACCCATAGCAGCCCGATTTAAACTGATCTAATTACTACCTTGCCATCAAAGATAGTGGTTTGGGTACAAGAATTGAAAAATAGGAGTTCACAACAGGTAAAGGTCTTGATCAGGATTTTTTTTTTTTTCCAAACCAAACCCAAAGTTTGCATAATGAAAATTTCTGGGAAAACATGGTCTACTACATAGGAAAACCAGTTGTTCATCGCTAATTGACTCCATCCTTCCCAGATACTTTTTCACAGACACCTAGAATCAGGATTTCGGAGCACATACTAGCCTAGCATTAAGTTAATTAAGGGCAACGAAGCTGGTGAGGGGTCTGGAGCACAAGTCTTATGAGGAGTGGCTGAGGGAACTGGGGTTGTTCAGTCTGGAGAAGAGGAGGCTGAGGGGAGACCTTATCGCTCTCTACAACTACCTGAAAGGGGGTTGTGGCGACGAGGGTGTTGGCCTCTTCTCCCAAGTAACTAGCGATAGGACAAGAGGAAATGGCCTCAAGTTGCGCCAGGGGAGGTTTAGATTGGATATTAGGAAAAATTTCTTCACTGAGAGGGTGGTCAGGCATTGGCACAGGCTGCCCAGGGAGGGGGTGGAGTCGCCATCTCTGGAAGTGTTCAAGAAACGTGTGGATGTGGCGCTTCAAGACATGGTCTAGGGGACATGGTGGCGCTGGATTAATGGTTGGACTTGATGATCTTGAAGGTCCTTTCCAACCTAGTGTTTCTGTGATTCTGTGATTAAATGAAAATTGAAGAACTGACCTGAAAGCAAAGATTACCAACCTTAACTTTCAATTTATTGGAACCTTGCCATGATTCAAACACAGACTGCTCTGCTGAAATACAGACAGTTTCTACCTGCAGCTCTCGCTTTCCTTCACTGCTCTACAATGCACAGGCTAAACTGAGTGTAAAACAATACCCATGCAAAATGCCCTGCACACCTCAGGGGTAACTGTCCTCACCAGTTAGCACTGACTTGCCCTGAGACACAGGTGATCCCATCACACATAACCCAATGTCCACCACTGTGAATGATATTGGCTATTCAGTTTCAAGTTTTTGCAGTATAGAGGCAAAACAGACTTATAACAGGAGCAAATTGATATTAAAACCAGTATCCGGACAGCAGAAGATCCACATCTCACAGATGTCTGCATATAAAGACAGTATATACAATGGCTATGCCGATCGTTTCCTTAGGTTTTAGAGAAATGAGCAACTTCAGCTTTACAGACTTCATGGTTGCTTGATCTCACTACAGTAAACAGCTCCATATTTTTCCTTTTCATGTTTTATCCTGAAGCAACAGAGCATTACATTAATTGACTTGTCTTATTAATTCAATAAGCTGCTTCCAAGATGAAATGCTTAGCTATGCTTGCTTGTTTTTGGCACTTTTTGGTTGTTGGAAGAAAAGCTTTAAGGCTAGAATTGCTCTGATGTTTTCCACAGTTCACTGAATAATTTTATGCACTACTGAAGATTTGCCACATTTGGAATTACTGCAAAATGCTACTTTTTCATCATATTATAATTTAATTCACACTTTTAGTATGATAAGAAAACATTTAACAGTTTGCATATTAGAGAAATGTATTTGTTCTACCATAAAGTTGTGGTTAAGAATTCATTATAGGTCACTCCTTTCTAGGATTTGGACATAAGATGTATTTAGAAGATTAAAAATGACATAGAAGCCACTCCATTCAAATGAATTATATAGAAGAAAATGGAGGGAGGAAAAAAAATGACTTTGTAAATATATAGCAAAAAAAATTTTACTGTAAACTTGAATAAGGTTGAGAATTTTTTAGTATTTCAGCAAGTTATTGCTGAAAGGTGAAAAAAAAGTTAGTGCTGAAAGGAGGTGAACGTACTTTAAGAAACTTAAATCCCAATAAAGATACTCAACATTCCTTAGGGGAAAATATTCATGTAACTATGTGGATTCTTAGATTTCAGGTTCTTTAGGAAACATGAACTCTGGGTTTGCCGTTCAACTGGTGAAAAACCTGATTTTTCTGTTTGTGAACTGGGTGAAAATGAAGTTTCTTCACTGAGCTTGCTCTTTTTCAAGAAGGCTGGCCAGGGGTTGTCAATGTTCTTACCTTTGAAAACGTTCCTTCCATCCGTTGCCTGACTCTAGGCTGTGCCTATGCGGTCTGTTTTGAAGCAAGGTAGAGCATGGTCATGGCATGCAACCTGGAGTGACACAAGCTTCATTCAGCTTGTTAATGTCACCCTTCAGCAGCCATCGCTGATGTCCCTCAACTTCCCCATGTCCCTTGGAGGGTCCTGTTGCACCATGAGCTATTCCCCTACAGGTAAAACTCTCTCTCCGTGTTATTTCTTGGACTTGGACTGGAAGCTCATGGTGAAGCCCCTAAGGTGAGGTCTCTGCAGGGTAACTGTGAATACTCTCCCTCTGCCTTCACACTGCAAGGGGCTGTGGGCACCTCCAGCCTCTCTGATGAGGAAAGGGGGTGAGTGAGCCCTCATCGGTGATTGCTCCTCAACCCATAGGCAGCACAACTCCCTAAATCCCTGCTCTGCTGCATGGCACTCACCAGAGCCCCTTATAGAGCTCACGGAGATAGTGCTGCATACAGCTGCTATGACGGTGATGTCTGGCCCGGGCTGGGCTGCTACAGGGAGCAAGAGTTGGACACAAATAGAGTGAAAACCAGAGTCAGTCCTTGGAGAAGCAGGTCAATTCTTCCTGCTCCTAGGGGTAAGAACGCATGTCTGCAAAAACTGTTCTTCATACCCTCCCTAATCTTCAGCAGGCAAAATTTTGTCGTCTGGCAGCTTAGTGCTCAGAGGTAAAGGCACTGGTCAGGGCATGACTCCCGCCAGTCCTGGTGTGGGTCGGTGCAATGGGTGGCAAACCTTCTTCTCACCACAGAGCCAGTTACAATCACTGCTGCAGCAAAACTGATCTGGTAATCACAAGGCTTTGAGTCAAAATGAAGACTTTGCCTGCAGTGAAGTCCTATTTTTAAATGACCGTTATTGATTGGGGTTCTGGCCTTAAGAAAAGAAATCAAAACATAATTTATGCTCAGAGTGACCTGTGGGCGTTTGCACAACAATTAATACCCACACTTATGGTAATGCAGCTGGACACACGGCAATAGATCTTTTCCTTGAAACATTTTACCCTTACAGCCACTACCTCTAACTCTTGTTATGTGTCCCCATACTCTTTGCATTTCAATATTATCATACTGAGCAAAGCTCAATGCACTGTTTAAATGAGTAAGGAACATCTGGTAAGCTGAGACTGCTGGGACTCCACGGACAGATAAAGTTGTAGCACTTTTACTCTGTGTTTGGAAATGCATTGTAAATTAAATCTATGAATCGTCTGAAAAGGCACAGGTCAGAAAGCAGGTGGAAAAACGCCATCGTTTGTGCCAAGATCAAATTCCATGCAGCTTAGCTTAAAGTCAGTGCATTTTCATGCATTTGGTTACAAAACATTGTAGTGTTCACACATTCTTTTGAATTTTAATGGTTTTGTGACATCATATTTTGGCCTTCACAAAATATGTGCCAAATACGCTATAAAAACTGACAAATATTGTGAGTATGAAAATATTTCTCCCTCAGCCCCTTTTTTTTTCTTTCACTTGCTTTAAAGAGATGTGGGATAATACTGAAATCTCCACCCAGAACTGCCCAAGACTGAACCACTGCCTGCTGACCTACCTTAGTTAAAAAAAAGAACAAGTTGTGCAGTAGACCATCTGCTGTGAAACATAAATGTCTTGTAACAGCAATGAGCCAAGAGCCATGAACCACTTAGCCTGAGGGAGAAGATGTTTCAGCAGGGTAAGCAGCAAGGAAAGCCTCAAAGAGACGGGTGACACTCGCTTTCAGCTCCAGCTGCCACAGCATTGAAGGCCAGCTCTCCACAGCCTGCTAAATTCCTGCACAGCCCCATAGCTCCTGCTGCGTCACCTCTTCACCTTTGCTTTCATGCGGAGAGATTGAACTCTTGGGAAGGTAAGAGTCACTTTTAACAGTGTTACTCTGTGGTCAGACATCCTCCATATCCCACTGTGCCAGGAGACGATGCTACCATACCTGGAGGTTACCACCACCTCCCTGCCAAAGGCGATCAGCCTCCCGGATGTGCTGGCCTTCCTCTGGCACAATTTGTCCGACAGATTAGCGAGTACCCACATGTTGGTAGACCTGAGGTCCTTGCAGAGAGTGAGGAGAGGCCACTACAAGCTGGTGGGACTCTGGATTTTCAGACCAGAGCTGCATCTGGAAGGCAGTGGTGCCATAGACGTGCCAGCACTGATACCCACCCTACTGCGGTTATTTCCATCACACATGAGACTGTGCATTTGCAGAACATCCACGCATATTTTGGCTTTTGCCTCTGCATGGCAAAGGGGCAAAGTTCTACCTGCATCTACTGCAAAGTACACCCCTACAAGTTCTACCACCGTTTTCTGCCAAGCCCCCAAAACAGCCTTTGTTCCATGTACATCTGTACATCAGGAATTACCCTGATGCACCTTACAGCCACAGCCCAAATATCAAATGGGGTTAATATGAGCCAGTAGGACATTTCAAAGTGTTTACTCTGGAACACAGCTCATAACAAAAGACAAGCAGTTTTCAACACAAGATAGGGTTATCTCAGGTCAGAACAGCTAAGTAGTATCATTTTAAAACCCCAAAGGGAAAATTTAAGAAAACGTCTTCCAGCAAAATCCCTGCTCTTGTTACCACTTCAAGAACAAGCAGCAGGAACACGACACCTTTGTCTTGTTGGTGTAATAATGGTACTAAGTATACGGGAAGGTTGAGTGCTAATTGTTTATTAGATGACCAGTGATATTCCCAGGTGGATACAAAGGAAGAGGTTGAAAGGGGATAAACGATCCTTTAGATTTCTCCTTTCAAGAAATCGTTTAACAGAGGCATGAATAAAAGGAGTGTCAGGACTGAATCTGCAGATGGCTCCAGTGTCAGGGAACATTTCTCTGAAAGCCAATAAAAGTGTGACAGTCTCCTGTTTTCCCAGGCCATTTAACTTCATCTTGATGACTGTTTTGAGATAAGACGATAATCGATGAAGAAGGGCACACCTCCTTTTTAGCACAGCAGTGGGCACCGGGAGAGCAGCGCTGCCCTTACGGCACACGCTCTCCCGCGGCCGCGGGCCCGGCGCTCCATCTCCTGCTCCACCCGCCGTGCCGTCAGCCCAGGTAATAACACCCAGAGGTTCTGGTGCATCATCCCTCCGACTGCCCCAGCCTCTTCCCCCGTGCTGTCCCCATTATCTGCATGTGGCTCCTCAATCTGGCCGGTCTGGACCTGCCCATGCCATCCATCTCCACAGCTCCCACAGCAGCATGTGCCAGCACCTCACTGCCCGCTGTGCAAAGAAATTTCCTTTAAAAATCAGTCTCCTGCTCATTCACCAGGTGTCCCTAGCCTTCATTTTGAACGACATGGTGAACATTGGCTGCATCTCTCACTGTCATGGTTTAGTAACCCATGGCCATGTCCCCCTCAGTCTTGTTCTCTCCAAACTGAGGGCTCCTAGTCCAGACCCTCAATTCACTGCTGTGTCTGGGGACATATTTATTTTAAGCCACCAGTCCAAAACTCATCTAAGGATAATCCTCAGCTTTGTGCCTGCAGATTTCTCAGCTCCTACCCCACCTCAGGAGACCCTTTACCTCCCTGAAGAAGATACAGCCCTGGACCCTCTTTTTTACCTGCCAGAAATACAGGTCCGTGATATGGATCAACAAAGCTTCCATCCCTTTGAGCAGGGCTCAATGCAGCTGAGAAGAAAGGACAGCAAAGATGTCCCATATCTGGATAAAACACACCTTTTGGCTCAGGAAGGTCTGACACTCATTTTGTATCAGCTGAGGGCTACAAAGGATGGTGGAGAATCACTCTGGAAGTTCCCTTATATGAGATGATCTGACATAGCTGGTATTAATCAATGCCCAAGGGCAAAGTGACTGGTATTAACCTAGCTACACTCTCAATGCCATGAAAAATAAGTCCACCCTTTGTATATTCTTGGGACAAGGAAATAAAGCTAGAAACAAAGTGCTTAAAAACCTGCATTTGTCAGACTGATCCTGTTTAATTAAACAGGAAATTACAGGGCAACTAAATCAATCTTTACAAAGAAAAGCTGTTTGTCTGTTTACAGAAGAGAGACTTGTGGTGATTTATCTTAAAGAATGTAATTGCCTAATGATTAATAGTGACCAGAGATAGTCAGAGGGAGGAAATGAGGAACAGGAGTGACTTCTCTTGGTGTGTGTTTGAAGCATGGCAGAGCTATATGCCCCTGCCACAGAAAGTATTAAACAACAAAAATTTACTAGTTTCTACTTGGCTACCACTGTTATTCTTCTAGTTTCTTCTATTGATACAGAAGTTATCACCACTGGAGAAATGCAGATATGTTGGTAAATCTTTGGAAATTTGGGTCCATATATGTATGTTTGGGGTTTTCTTTTGCTCATGATAACACAAAGTCAGTTTTTCACCTTCACAGTTCTCATCTGGGCCCACTGCCTTATTAATGCAGGACTGTAAAAAAATAAGTGTTGCCTGCCTGGGCTTAAGACTTATTCTGTATTGCCCAAGTTTAGAGCAGATTTGGAGCTGCTGCAACACACGGTGAGTAGATAAGGCTCTCAAAAGCAGAACAGATCTAATCACAGAATCATTAAGGTTGGAAAAG
>NW_010538146.1:4263-9041 GCF_000687285.1 Phaethon lepturus | reverse complement strand
CGGGGGGGCGGTGGTACGGCAAGGGCGGTGTTTAGCGAGCCTTATGTAGGCAGGGAGGAAAAAAGCTTATTAGTAGGGTAGGTCATAGTCTAGGCACAACAAGTGGGCGACATGCAAGATGTGGTGGGTGTAGGGATTTAGTGTCAAAATGAGCGTAGTTTTGCAGAGCAGAAGTGCAGACTTCCTTGGATCTAGATGGAGAAGTTGTGAAGCCTGAACAGATCAAGCACTGCCAGTCTTTTTGCCCTTATGATGTCTGTACCAAAACCCTTGTGGGGGGAATGAAACTGTAAATTCATAAGGCTTTCTTTTTGAAAACAGTTTTGATGAGAACTTCCTCCCAGTTGTGCTTCTGTAACACTTTATTGAGCTGGTGACCTAAATTGTATTACTTTGAATGCACGCTTCTCTTGTTTGGTTCATTGCTTGGCCTGACAGTTTTATTGGTGCAATTAAATTAGCAAGGCATGAGTGATTAAGGAAGTGATGATGTTCTAGGACTAATTCAGCCAGTAGTGTTGTTGGAAAAATGATCTTCTGAAGCTGTATCTCAGAAGTGATATGACAATTACTGGAAGATTGCTTTAGATGGTGGCACACTTAGCATTGTGGGCCAGAGACAGCAGTAGTTTACTAAGGTTCTTGTGAAGCTAATGTGTTTGTGTGAAACTGGCCACTGAGTCCTCAGTGTCTTGTTGATGTCAGCCTAAGTCTGCGGGCTGTTTTCCTCTCATACCTTGTGTTTATTGCTCAGCAGTCCTTGGTACTGCTGGTATAAAAAAATAAACACTGTCAGCATGGAAGTTGGTAGAGAATTGTGGGCAGCTTAAGAGCTGTAGTTCAGATATTCTTAGGTATGTTTTGTTGTTGTGGAAGAATTTCAGACAAGTGAGAGTTCATGTGGAGTCTTAAATCATATTTTTGACAGTTATTTCTCAGATGAAGGCTACAGTTTTAACTTTAAAAACTAGCACCATGCTATTAACAACCTTTTTAAGTCAGCAGTTTGATCACTTCAGCGGCAGAATCATGTTTTATCACTTTTATCTTTTCATAACTGGTATGCCTGAAAGGACAGGCAGATTCTAACCTTCTAAGCTATCGAGAGCTGTTAATTAGAATGAGTCAATCATTTTGTTAATTTAAAATGGAAAAGAGTACGCTACTGAAACTTAATTTGTTTTTCTGCAGGGTTTTTTCTGCATACAGTTTAGAAAGAAATGCAACATAACCGTTAGATCCTGTGTTATGTTTGTGAGATAGACGTCTTAGAAAAATAATAAAGAAACAATGCAGCAGTAATTACTTCAGGGGTTTTTTTTTTGATTTGTCCTTGTTGTTTAATAAATTTAATGTCTCCTTTATGAGAGAAGGAGGAAAATTCCTTTACTTGCTGACAGAATCGAAATTTAGCAACATAATGTTTTTGCTTTTTGTTTCTCAGTTTGCTTGTAAGACTCATAACTTCATTTATGGGTCTTTTTGCAGTAGCTTATGCCCTTTAATGAAGTATCTGATCCCTGAGAAGATCTGTACTTTAAGCTGCAGTTTAGAAATACCTGTCTTGGCAAAGATTTTTCTCCAGTTTCCACCTTAGAGATTTTTGATGATGAACTGGGTATTGCAAGCAGCTATAGGAACATATAGCTGCTGGTATAGATACTTTTGTAGTACAAGAGATGGCATATTTGTCTTGCAAGGTTTGGCCTTTTGGAGTAATTTTTCTTTTTTTAATAGACAACATGGCAAGCCCAGGTAAAGATAACTTCAGAATGAAAAGCTACAAGAATAATGCACTTAATCCCCAAGAAATGCGCAGACGAAGAGAGGAAGAAGGAATCCAGCTTCGGAAACAGAAAAGGGAAGAACAGGTAAGTATCTTGGTGAGCTGTTAGTTGTTAAGTGCTTGTGAAGCTAAATTAAGAGATGCGAAAAGACCTGAGCAGACTCCTCCTGTGGAGCAGAATCCAGAGCACCAGGCTGAGTGTCTGTTTTCTGTGCAGTGTTGGGGAGCACCAGGCACTTCTCAACAGAATCATAAAACAAAAATGTGGTCAGAAGCCCTCTTAAGTCACTAGGGCACACAGAGACAAGACCTGTGTCTGAAGCTTAATCTTTAATCTAGGTTTAAATATGTAAGACTGGGCTGAAAGGATACTCTTATTTCCAGTTAGGATTAGAAACGTTGCATTCTCTTCTAGAGTTTAGGCCAAAGTTGCACTCCCACCTTTGGGAGAGGATTATTTTAATTTTTGAAGCCATACTTCAAATTGCCCAAGAGCTTTTCTACAGTAACTTATTACAGTGGCTACCAGTTAGTGATCCCTGAACTATTATATGTTGTTATTATTAGTATTAATATAATATTCAAGTTGTCCTCCTTGAATTTTTAATGATCAAAGTACATGGAGCATTGTATTACTTAATGGTTTGTGATAGTTCCTTTTCCCAAAATGGTTAGTAGTTTCTTGCCAGGAAAGTAAGGAATGTAGTTTGTTTTTCTGCTTAGTCTGAAGTGGCTGAATTTGTCTCCCACAACCTACAGAGTGTCCCAGGCACTGATCTACAGTCTTCTCTAAGGTGGGAATGCTTACCCTTCTCCTGGGAAAGTGGTGCTACTGCATGGAAAAAGAATTTAGATTAGTTGGGCCAGAGAGGTAAGAGTAAGAAGTAGTATGATACTGGAGCATTTACCTGTGAATGGGTAACTGCATTGCAGTTCCTGGTGAAAATTTTGTTTCTGTATTTTGTAGTAAATACTCCCTAGACAAATTATGAAAATACTGGGTGTTTCCTCTCCCATGCTGACTGTTGTAACAATGAGAATACTGTTATGTTCTCCTTGATCTTAATTTATTGGACTGATGTTTTTCATCTCTTCTTGAACTGGGGAGAACAAGTTTATGCAGGGAGATGAGACTGCTTTTGTTCCAAAAGAAATTATAACTGATAGACCGTGATCCTAAACAAAAACAGTTTATATGTTTCAACCAAGAGCTTCTGTGTCCTTGTTGAGAGCTAGAAAGAATGGCTGGTCTTCCAAAAGAGGAATGTTGTTTCTTTTTCCTTTGAGGGTTTAAATAGAGTTAAACTTTGTTTATGTCCAGGATTCTGCAGTTGTTCTGTGTCCAGGACTGTCCTCAGTACAAAAGTGTGTTGAATAAGGGAGAGAATGCTTTACTTCAGATTCCTATCTGAAATATGGGTAGATGTAAAGATAGAATTGCTTCTGCAGTCTTGTGCAGGTACAATAGCAGAAGTCTAGGTGTCTATAGACATCTAGAGAACAAAACCTTCAGGATTTAGTAGGAGGCTTCATTATTATGCTTACAGGTGAAATATTAGTTAATAGAATGAGATTCTAATATTTATTTTTAAAGATACCAATGTAATATTCTTGGAATTGTTAATTATAGTAGTTGTAAGTATAGTGATGAGAAGACGAAAATTTAGGTTTGGTTTCTAAAAGAAAACAGGCTAATGCAAATGTTGTGCTTGTATGTCAGAAAATGAAGAGGCGCTCATTAAGCACTACAGTGCAGGTATGTATTTTCAGTGTAGGCTGTGCATGCAGCCAAGCGATTTTTGGACATAGAGAATGTTTAATGTTGCATAATTTGAACATTCACCTTGAAGCTACACCATTTTTTCTGCAACTATGTTAAAATAATGTTTCTGTTTTAATCTTTCAGCAACTGTATATTAAATATAGGTGCTATTTAATTGGCATGCAAAGAAAGTACCCTAGATCTTAGACTTTCTGTTGAAGGGAGGAATTGTGTGTGCCGAAACACAAGCATTGGCTCCATATTGATGACTTTAGCCTGTAAACTATAAAATGCTGTTTCCTGCTTAAAAAGAAATGCTAATTGCAAGGGCTAAAGGAGTAAAAGTAGAAAGATCTGTATCTTCTTTTTCTTACGTGTGGAAACACTTATGGATCTTTGCTAATTAAAAAGAACTTTAGTTTTTAAATGTGTCTCTGAAGTGTTCCAGTACAGCTTGTTGAAGATACAGTAGTGTTTTTCTCCTTCGTGTTCTTTGAACTTTCATGTAGGAATTCCGTTTGTATGGATGAGTAGGCAGATGAGTAGTTGAAATACTTTCACTGGTATTGGTGAAAATGTTTCTTCAAGTATATGTCATCAGTACCTGTTCTATGATAAGTTCTAATGTCTTCCCAAAATTTCTTGTTTAGCTATTTAAACGCCGAAATGTTTCTCTCCCGGGTAATGAAGAATCTATGGTAGAAAGTCCAATTCAGGATCCTGATGTCAGCTCTACTGTACCTATTCCAGAGGTAATTACTTAATTAGAGTGTGTTTAGAAACCAGGCTGAGTTTCAACTGGGGTAAAGTTAATTTTCTTCCTAACAGCTAGTATAGTGCTGTGGTTTGGATTTAGTTTGAGAATAATGTTGATAACACACTGATGTTTAGTTGTTTGCTACGTAGTGCTTCCACTAATCCAAGGACTTTTCAGCTTCTCATGCTCTACCGACTGCAAAGGCGGGGAGTACACAGGAAGCTGGGAGGGGGCACAACCAGGACAACTGAACTCAGTTGGCCAAAGGGATATTCCATATGACATCATGCTCAGTATATAAACTAGGTGAAAGCGGGGTGGGGGGACTGCTTGGAGACTGGCTGGGCATCGGTCAGCAGGTGGTGAGCAATTGCATTGTGCAGCACTTGTTTTGTATATTTTTATTTTATTTTGTTTCAGTTATTAAACTGTTCTTACGTCAAGCCATGAGTTTTTTCACTTTTACTCTTCCG
>NW_010538146.1:0-4245 GCF_000687285.1 Phaethon lepturus | reverse complement strand
GAGCGGCTGTGTGGTGCTCAGTCGTCGACTAGGGTTAAATCATGACAGTCCTTTTTGATATCTAATGTGGGGCTTGAAGGGTTTGAGATGATAACAGATTAACCAGAACGTATTAAGGAATTTATGTGTGTTAACAGTTGCAGGTCATGATATTGACTCATCTGTTCTCAATATTAGTTTATCTGATCTGCACCATGCTGTTTTTTTTGCTGTACGTATTAAAGGTTGGTGTTGGTTTTTGCAGTTTGCTGTGCTCTGCACTGATTAGTGATGTTTTGCCTGGGAGCTTTGTTATTAAAACACTGGCCTTGAGCTTAATCTGGTATTTGAGCTTTGAACTGAAGCCATTACTGTATTTTGGGTACCATCTGGAGACAATTAGCAATTATACTTCTTCCTCCAAGAGGTTTTTTGTGGAGGAAGTACAGAATGGCACCTTCACTACCTTCTTCTATGATATTTTCTCCTTCGTTACAATAATTTTTCAGTGTCTGGAACATTCTTGGGTAGTTAAAGTACTTCTGTTGGTATTTCTTGGCAATAATTGTTTCAGTTTTGTCCAAAGTTAATAAGCAATTTAAGAATACCATCCAGAGACCTGCCCCAAGGCTGGATTGTTATGAATGGCAGGGTGTGTGGGAATAGCATAGGCAAATGTTTAGGGTGGTAGGCACCTCCAGTGTTTTAGAACTTCACCTCTGAACAAGTGCAGAATCCTTAAAAACTAGTAGAACATTTGCAAAAAGTGCAGAATCCTTAAAAACTAGTAGAACATTTGCAAAAAGTATGCTGTCACCCTGGCAATTCCAGGGAGACACAAATCACTGCAACATGCTGGAGCCTGGCTCATGCCTACTGAGCCCTATTCAACACTATTCAGTGTTCAGAAGAGAAGGTCTCTGGATCTGACCACAAAACAACGGGCACTGTGGCTGCTCCAACCCCTGCGACAGGCAGTGATTGGCCCCAAGGCTCTGTGCATCCTTGCCATAGACTACCTCAGGAGAGGGTATTTCAAGGACCCAAAAGGGTACCGGTGGGCTTTTGGTATAGCTGCGGTGGGCTTTTGGTATAGCTGCCTTGGAGACGGAGGAAATTAAACAGCTGTCCACCTCGCCCAGTCTCTTGGAAGACCCTTCTGTTACGCGGTTGCTGAGGGTCAAAGAACAACAGGTGCCGATACAGCAGTGCAGCAGCAGCAATATCGCACCAACAGAGACTCCCTGATCCCCATCCATAGGCTGTTGCGTTGGCTGGAGAGCCAAGGAGTGATCAGCAAGGCTCGCTCACCCTTTAACAGCCCCATACAGCCAGTGCGAAAGTCTGATGGCGAGTGGTCACTACCAGTATACCATCGCAGCCCGAATGAAGTCACATCACCACTGAGTGCTGCCGTGCTGGACATGCTAGAACTTCAATACTAACTGGCGTCAGAGGCAGCCGAGTGGTACAGGTTTCTCTAAGGCATTCTTCTCAATCCCTTTGGCAGCAGAGTGCAGGCCACAGTTTGTTTTCCCTTGGAGGGGTGTCCAGTACACCTGGAACTGACTGTCCCAGGGGTAGAAACACAGCCCTGCCATTTGCCATGGATTGATCCAGGCTGCACTCAAACAGGGTGAGGCTCCAGAACACCTGCATTGTCTGGGGCAACACAGTGGAAGAGGTTTTTGAGAAAAGGAAGAAAATAGTCCAAATCCTTCTTAAAGCTGGTTTTGCCATAAAACAAAGTAAGGTCAAGGAACTCCTACAGGAGATCCAGTTTTTAGGAGTAAAATGGTAAGATGGATGTCATCACATCCCAATGGATGTGATCAGCAAAATAACATCTGTGTCCCCACCAACTAGTAAAAAGGAAGCACAAGCTTTCTTAGGTGTCATGGGTTTTGGGAGAACGCATATTCCAAATTCCAGTCTGATTGTAAACCCTCTCTATCAAGTGACCCAGAAGAAGGACATTAAATGGGGTCCTGAGCAATGACAAGCCTCTGATCAAATTAAACAGGAAATAGTTCATGCAGTAGCTCTTGGGCTAGTCTGGGCAGGACAAGGTGTTAAACTTGTGCTCTACACCACAGCTGGGGAGAATGGCCCTACCTGGAGCCGCTGGCAGGAAGCACCAGGGGAGACTCGATGTTGACCAGTAGGGGTTTTTCAGTTGGGGGATACAGAGGATCCGAGGCTTGCTGTGCTACAGCTGAAAAAAGAAATATTGGCATCATATAAAGGATTTTGAGCTGCTTTGAAAGTGGTTGGTGCTGAAGCACAGCTCCTCCTGGCACCTCGACTGCTGGTGCTGGGCTGGATGTTCAAAGGGAGGGTCCCCTCTACACATCATGCAACTGATGCTACATGGAGTAAGTGGGTCATGCTCATCACACAGTGGTCCCGAATAGGAAGCCCCAGTTGCCCCGGAATCTTGGAAGTGATCATCAACTGGCCAGAAGGCAAAGATTTCAGAATATCACTGGAGGAAGAGGAGGAGGTGACTCATGCTGAAGTGGCCCCACTGTGTAATAATCTGCCAGAAAATGAGAAGCAATATGCCCTGTTCACTGATGGGTCCTGTCACGTTGTGGGAAAGCATCGGAGGTGGAATGCTGCTGTATGGAGTCCTATAGGACAAGTTGCAGAAACTGCTGAGGAAATGGTGAATCGAGTCAGTTTGCAGGTGTGAAAGCCATCCAGCTGGCTTTAGATATCGATGAATGAGAATAGCCAATGAACTAAATTGTATGATGTTAGTTGCTGTAAAACATTGTATATCATTCACTTCGATGGTGGCTATATGCCATTATCAGTGGTATTACAGGATGAATCACACAGATTAATGAAGAATGAATTTTGATGAAAACTGAGCAAAGCGCAGTGATAATGGAAGCAGAACTGGCTTCAGCATGCAACAATCCAACACCACACACCATGTCTCCTGTCCTGAAAGACTGTTATGACAGATGGAGCCCAAAGTCATGGACTAAATGAACACAATGAAGATTTTTATAGGGATGGCCCATAGACTAAGGGAATGATATCTGTGCGTATATATCAAAAGACAGGAAAAGTGGTGGTGACTAATTGGAATGTATTGGAAAGTGTGGGACCTGGGCATGACATAGATCGTATAGAATAAGAGGTGGATACTGTCCTGGTTTTGGTGGGGGTAGAGTTAATTTTCTTCCTAGTAGCTGGTATAGTGCTGTGTTTTGGATTTAGTTTGAGAATAATGTTGATAATGTACTGATGTTCTAGTTGTTGCTAAGAAGCACTTACACTAGCCAAGGACTTTTGAGCTTCTCATGCTCCACTGACTGTGAAGGTGAGGGGTGCACAAGAAGCTGGGAGGGGGCACAGCCAGGACAGCTGACCTTAGCTGGCCAAAGGGATATTCCATACCATATGATGTCATGCTCAGTATATAAACTAGGTGAAAGCTGGTGGGGGGGGCTGCTGCTTGGGTACTGGCTGGGCATCGGTCAGCAGGTGGTGAGCAATTGCATTGTGTAGCACTTGTTTTGCATATTCTTTTATCATCGTTATCATTATTATTATTTTCTTTTATTTCAGTTGTTAAACTGTCTCTTATCTCAGCCCACAAGTTTTTTCACTTTTCCTCTTCCATTCTCTTCCCCATCCCACCAGGGGGGATTGAGCAAGCGGCTGTGTGGTGCTCAGTTGCTGGCTGGGGTTAAATCACAACAGAAAGTTATCTGTTACTGTGCAGAGTACTAAACATAAGAAATCCTCCTTTCATTTTTAGGAAGAAGTTATTACAGTAGATATGGTGCAGATGATTTTCTCCGATGATCCTGATCAGCAGCTCACAGCCACTCAGAAGTTCAGAAAACTGCTATCTAAAGGTATTTAAATGGTGCCTGATTTTTTTTTTGTTCCGTCTGTCTTGTTATTACCAATTTTTGTCATAGAAAGTCAGTTAACCTCTAGTTTTGTTTTACTTTAAAATATAGCTTGCTGAAACTTCTAGTTCTGTTTATAGAGAAACCATGCCACATCTATTCCAACCTAATGGCTAAATACAGAAAGCTTTGTTATTCTAATGTTAAGACTTTCAGACAAAGTAACAAAAGCAAGGATATTTTGATTGAAGTGTCCAGGGCAGTAACTAACTGCATACTAACATTACTTACAGTACTTGTTGCAATGGTTCAATTTCTGATTCTCATTCTGTATTTGAGGGGAGAAAAATTATATAGCTGCCAAAGAACAAGTTGTAACTTCTTTTTTTTTTTT
>NW_010538145.1:1103-34371 GCF_000687285.1 Phaethon lepturus | reverse complement strand
CTTGGCGCAACTTGAGGCCACTTCCTCTCGTTATTTGCACTGGGCTGGCATGTGGGCAAAGCCAAGCGCAGGTCTTCAGTATCACCAAGCTCTGAGCTTGTGGCCGTCGCCGTAGGCTCCACGATACGGGATGTGGGGTGTCCACCATCTCCTTGTGTGGGTTCACAAGACAGTCTCAGGACTGAAAAGGTTAAATACTTGCTAGCAACAGACTTAAAACTTTATTGTGTGTCTCGCCTCCATCACCATTGTGTGGGAACACCTCGTATTTATCCCCAATATCCCTGTCAGGTCAGAAAATACTGTTTTATAGCCAGAATGGAAGCGTTGGAAGCGATTTGCCACATGTCACACAAGAGACCTGTCTAAAATAATAAAACAACTTTCTGAAGTCCCAGGTTAGCATGGTAAGCTTCTGATCATCTTACGTGATTTGCAGTTGCTGAAAAGAAAATCCTTTGAAGGATAATCTTTGAGTTCAATGGATAAAATGACAATGAGTAAGGGAAAAGTGCAGTTCATGATACTTCTGCTAAAAATCTTTGCAGTAGAAATTGGCCTCATTAACTCCATGAAAGCAATAAACATAAAAATACTTCAAATTGTCTCTTGAAAAGAACCAAGAAACAATGCCTTCCTTCTATTTCCTTCAGTCTTCAAATGCTGTATGTAACTACAGAAAGCACAAGAGTCTCAGACGGGTTTGATTTTGCAAGTAGATAGTGTCCCTTTAATGCCGAAGAATCATACCTTTCATTAAGTTCTGCAGTATGAACAAGGAGTGAGGCAGAAAAAAGTTTGCCAATAAAGAGAGGACCCTAAGGAACTCAAGCATCTGAAGGGAAAGATAAAAAGAAGAGCCCTAAGGAATATTGTTAGGACCTAATTCTTCCTTTTAAATAAAACCTGGACACAGACAACAGACTTTGCAAAAGCAGAGAAAGTAGTCTTAATTTTTATGTTTATTGACTTCTAATTATTTTCCTCTGCAACCATTCCTTCACATACCTCGTGTTCAGGGTAGAGCATGGGACCTCTGTGTTTCTACGGCATCTGTTACCCTTGAGATGGCTTATCAAATCATAAATGCGGACAACTGGTACTTGACAACACCTTCGAATGTAATATTTGACATACTCATATCGGTTTCCCAGCTCCCTCCCTTGTTATATAAGAACAATTATTTGCACTTGAAATTCTGAACATACCGTCATTACCAGGGCATGTAACTCGGAATTGCCAAGAATTTCCAAGAATAGAACAAAATTTCCAAGCACAAATTCAAATATTTGTATAGGGTGATGCACTAAAATGGATCAGCTAGACAAGTGCTTGCAAGGATTAATAAACAAAAATCAAGGCAAATGGTAAGTTTTAAACTTTGCATTTAAGATGCTTGTCATTTTCTTGTTTGACAATTCAACGGTCTACATACACATAATATTTCTGTAACACACCCATTAGCTACTTTAAAAAACTCCAGACCTGGGATGACCACAGAATCTCCTGAGTCACAACCTGAGAACAATAAAGCCTCTTCTATGGTGTCATTTTAGAAGGTGCATTTTGTGGCAGCTCTATGAGCAGATCCCTGTACTGTGCACAGGCCCTCGGGGGTCAGAATTACACTTGTGGCGATCTCGTTTTAGGACTAAAATTTAAAGCCTGGTAAAAATTCTTTGACATTCATTTACATTCCAGAAAACATTTTATGAATATGCACTGTGAAACATTATAAAATATCACACCAAGAGGCCATTTGGTATTTTAACATGCAAGAAACGATGTTGTTATTCTTAATACTTGTCTGACTTGACATACCTTGAAAAAGCCCCAGTAATCTTTTTGCATCCTTGTATTGTCTGTGACATCTCTGTAGTTCAGAGGAAAAATTACAGCAAATCATCTTTAAGAATGCCAAAACTTTATTAATTATTTTAAATAAAGGAATATATGCATTAAAATATTATGAAAGACTGAGGGATGATCTTCTGACTCCTGAGGTAGCTAAAACAGGTACCTGGTTTGAGAGTTGAGACTTTAGACTTCTTATACAGCCATTAGACTTTCCAAGGGAAAACTCAGAGCCTGTAAGATCCTACACCTCTAGGTTCTTAACTAAGTTAAGCACGGAAGATACATTGTATGATTAATCTATGCTGCTATCGATTTATCAAGTTGGAATAGATCAAAATCTCAAGTTATTGCCAGTAAAATATCTTCTTTGCTTCTTGATTCTAAAACAGGTACCTGGTTTGAGAGTTGAGACTGCAGACTTCTTACCCAGCCATTAGACTTTCCAAGGGAAAACTCAGAGCCTGTAAGATCCTACACCTCTAGGTTCTTAACTAAGTTAAGCACGGAAGATACATTGTATGATTAATCTATGCTGCTATCGATTTATCAAGTTGGAATAGATCAAAATCTCAAGTTAAAATATCTTCTTTGTTTCTTGATTATTTTTATCTATTTATTTATTTCATCATTTTCTGACAAGATAGCAAGCGTACAGTCTAAAAACTCTGGACCACCTTTTTCTTTCATTCGTCTGCACAAACCAGCAGGGCTCAGCTGTAACACCAAGTAAAATCATAGCAGTTACAAGCTGGGTTGTAGCTAACAAATTCAGCCTCTTCTGCTATTTATACTAATAGTTTGGGGTCATGTGAAATTACTGACCTGTATGTGGGATGACAACCAGAAAGAACTTGAGAATCTGTATGCTCAGAAACATCAGTTTTCTCCAAGACCTTTTAAAAATCCTGCCTTTACCATGAAAAGATGACAAGGATTCCCACATGCCTTCCTCAGAACAGAGAGCTTTGAGAAAATTGATATTTCAACCCCTGCCAGGATTTTCTGTTCAAAATCACTGAATTTACATTTCCCTTAATGATCTGGAAAACTTGAGTACAAGGAGGAAAGAGTTTTTTTTAAAGAGTGGGCTTGTGCTGTTTGTGCTCCTTTCAGTTGTATACATGAAGCAAGAGAGGTTTATTCCTGAAGAAAACTAAGGGAAAGGTCATGTTCACATGGGTTTTCTCACTCTGGAAGTGTGTCTCTTCTGTCCTAGAAATTTTGCTAATTCCCAACAGTACTATAGGAATCTCCATAGTGGATTTCCATGGGCAAAAATGGCTCTGGAATTCTTTTTGTTGCCATATTAGCAACACTGACAAACAGGTTTGACTACATGTCTTTCAACAAGAGGTATGCAATTTGCCAGTCCTGATATTTCTGTAAGCAAACAAGCTGAAAGGCATAGGTATTCAAATATAATAATGGGCTTCTCAGTTGTTTGTCAGGACTTACACACTGGTGTTTTCTGTATGTACCAATTGATCCTCCCCCAAACCTTTGAGCCCAGTGGCCTATTTCCATCAAACTTCACAAGGCATAGAAGTCTCGGATGTTACCATGCTAAAGGTTTCAAGAACTAAGGGGCTATTAAGAGAGAGAGAAAGAGAGAGAGAGAGACCACTGATAAGAAAGCTAATATGCTTTCTCCTTTCTAGCCACCAGAGAATTCAAATGGAGCAGGCTGAGAGGGAAATACAGAAGTACTCGCTTTCACTTGCAAATTCCCTGTGAAACGTGACAGCTTAAGGTCCCACTAGTCTGCAGTAGGTGACTGGTGGACGGACTGCGACATGGAATTGGACTTTCAGTGATTTCACCTGGGCTATGCAGTTTCAACATTTAACTTCTGGAATAAAAAATTGCAAGACCAAATAGCTGGTTTCTATCGGGGCATGAAGATAGTTTTATTGACAAATCCTGAACTCAGATATTACTGGCTGCAATGTTACTAGCAGTGGTAGTCCAGTTGGCCACAAATGTCTAAGGAATAACTTCTTGAAATGGTTAAATGAAAATGTGATTCATCTGCAAATCATTTTGCCCTGATAATAGCTTCAAGACTGAAGAGGAGTAGCAGTTACCCATAAATTTTCCCTCTTGCATGTGAGGTGCTTCAAAAGAGACATACAGGTAAGAAACTGTTGTGGTATCTTATTGTTTCAAGGAAAAACAAACAGTAAATATGCTGGTTAAACAGCTTCAGGGACAGAAAAGTTTTAGGTGAGCAGTAGCTTTCTGGGACAGAACTTAAATTGTCCCTTCTTTATCCTGTAAAACTCTGATATAAAAGAGCTAGACCGCTGTGTTATACGGTCTCAGATCAGATCTCCGATTTGATCTCAGATGTGGACTATGCTTAGAATAGCTTAGAGTATGCTTAGAAAAGCTGTAGAATAGCTTTTTGCTTACAGATTTAGCATGGACTTTTATTGGGAAATATTTTTGTGTGCTATTATTTCTTCCTAAGCATGGGTTCAAATTAGACCTATTTTTTTTCAATAATTTCTCATCTATTTTAAACATTAGGAGGATTATCAAGACCATTGTTAAAATGTCTATAAATTGTTTTGTTGTGGAATGCTAAAGAAACACAATTTCAAATGTTTAATTTAAAACAAATTGCTAAAATGGCCATGGGAAATCTAGCAAAACCAGGTACTGTCATGATTTTCTTTTTAGAAGAGCATTTGTCTTTGTGAAAAATACTATTTCCATTTAGCAAATTCCTTGTCTTTTTAAATTTCATATAATTCTAAGTCACAACCAAGAAAAATTGGAGACAAATCAGCATTGCTACAAAGGAAGATTTTTTTTCGCAGGGCAGTGAATAAAAGAAAATCTACTAATATAATTGATTTTTAACTTTCAAAAAGCCTTTGACCTTATTGCCCACGAGAGGCTACTGAGATCAGTGCTGTAATCCAGCTTCTGCTTTCATCCGCAGCATTCTTTATTCATGTGACGCCCCATTAACATTAAGGGACCTAGCAGTCTGCCCACATGAAAGAAATTGCAGTCAGTTCCTACACAGACACTGATAAGGTAATATATGATGAAGTGACACTGAGACCTGAAATATTATTCCTCACTCTAAATGCTTCCTTATTTTCTGTTACTTGCTTGACTTTCTGTTGCGGTTACAAGCCCTTTGGGGCAGAGACCATTCTCCACAGCGCGTAGCTGTTGGCTGAGTACCTAGCTCGTTGTGCTTTACAGACATGCATGAAATGAGGTAGGTGCCTAACTGCCTGCAGAATCGGGGCTTATTTCTGCATTACATCCTGGCACAGTGCGTGATGCCGCAGAGTTCCGGGTCCCGTAACCGTAGAAATAGTAAGTCCTAAGAGATGTCTCATGATTTGAGCACAAAGCGATGTTTAATTAAGCTAAAAGGAAACAAAGTTAAAATCAATGAGAACTTTTTTCTTAGCTCTTTTTACAACAGAGTATAATTAGTCCATGGAATTTACTAGCTTAAGATATTGCCAAGCCCCATTTCTGGGGGCAGTGTCAGGAAGGATTTGGCTAGGGAAGGGCACAGCTTACAGAGGGAAGGGAGTAACTTTTCCATCTAAGAACTGCCCAAGTGCAGTCAGAAAAGATGCCTGTTTCATTCTCTATGATACGCAAGCTAAGTTGAGGCATTGCCTATTATGGTATCATCCCTTCCACCTCAAAGAAGCAGTGACGGACTCATCTGGATCAATGGCAATGTAAAATTTACTGTCATTGGAAAGATCACTCCTTCCTATAGTCTGAATTTTTCTCTGACTGTGTTCAGGATTCAAAGCTTTGGAAAGAAAGCAAGCAACTTGATGGTAGCGAGAATTCTTCATGCTCAAAGGAAAAGTATTTCTGAAACCTGACAGGCTGCTGATTTACATTACAAGGCCTCTGTCAGATATTTTAAAAGTGTTTTATCTTACCTTGCGTAAAGTTTGTGCCAGCATCTCTAATTTCAGCACAGGACAACACAGGCAGAAACATGGATACAGGCATCTCCTGGCATATATTCAGACAAGTAGCACCTGTGCAGTAAGCGTGACATGCTCCAGGTACCTCAGATTTACGTTCACTTGAAGTGCAGTTGATCTGTGTGTGTGCGCTGGCCAGTTATCAGGACTGCCATCATTTCATATGCACTATTGCACATCCAGTCAGGTTGCCAGCTATCCAGAAATCCCAGACACGAGGCCAAATTCCTGTGTTTCTGTTTGAACAAAATTTAGGGGGTGAGGGCAAGAAAGGACACACTCCAGCTTTTTATTACAGAAATGATTGCTCTTCCACTAACCACTGCAGTGCTGTTTGTCTCCGAGTGCCTCCTCAGCTCCCGGGACATGCCGTGAGGAAATGGCAAGGGCAGCACAGAGCAGCCCTGCTAGTTCCAAGCCTTCTTCACCACGCTGCAGGCATGGCACGGCCCAGCACCGCTGCCTTCTTCCAGTGGCATCTGAGGCACAAGGGATCGAGTGAGGAGCAGAGTTATGGCAGAAGTGTCTGGGTGGGAATAGGGTCGGGGGAGCGCAGTGACGAAAATGTTTGGAATTAGCAAGGCAGCTCCTCCCTGCTTGCAACTCTGGTGTAGCCATTGCCTCCTGGTCGTATCCCTCCCAGCACTGCCCTCAGCATTTCTCTCTCCCCTGGTACCATATGCCCTGTGTGTCAATGCTACACAGGTTGAAAATAGCCACACAAATAATTCACAAATTGTTGGGAGAGCATGCAAGGCCAAGAATGTGCCTTTGTGAGGAGGAAGAGGAAAAACTTTAAAAGTCTAATGACTATGAAATGTCTAATCTTTTCTCAGCCTCTGCTTTATAGCTTTACATATACAGCTTATTATTGTTTGTAACAGAAATGACCAAATTCTTGCTAAGTATTGTCCAGTCCAAAGAAAGAAACCATCACTTTTCAGAAGATTTTGTAATTTTTCAAGTTCCAGTCCTACAGGTTTGCAAATGTCACTGCACGTGACTGGAGACTTACAGTTCCTAACTAAGAACTTGACACATGAGCAAACCTAGGAAACTCAATGTGTCCACTCATGTGCATAAGTATTTACAGTAACAAGATCCAATTGTTCTGGAAATCCATATATTTCGTGTATTTATAATTTGTTCTGTCTGAGCCATTGTCTTATGTCTGTTGTGATGACACTCTCATGTATTTCTGAGTGGAAACAAGCTGGTTTAGGTTTTACTTCCAAATGCTTCCAAATATTTTGTTTCCAAATGCTTCTCTATGCTTGTTTTTTAGGTGTCATCCTGACATCTGTACTCTGGAAAATATAACCTTCTCAGCCTGAAATGCTATTCTTGTAGCTATAAGATTTTATAATAGCATGATATTTATCTCTGTCCATTAAATATCACACTTTTATTTAAAGAAAGTTTTTACAAGTTCTTGAATGTCATAGGAGAGTCTCAAGTCTCGGTTTAAAGTCTCAAATGCTTGTTGCTTATATGTGTAGAGCTTTACACTGTGTTCTAAGAATCTGTAGTAACATCTAATTTACAATAGCTGATGCAATAAAATAACCTAGGAGTGGTATTTTGCCTGTAGTTCTTGACGTCTTGGCTTATGGCTGTTCTAAAAATTGCAAAGGTTGATTTCAGCCTATATGTTATGTAAGCAATGGGGATTAAACATAGTTAAAATTTAATTCAAGCCATGCTGAAGTGGTTGCAGGAGGAAGAAAGGCGCAATTTCCTCATAGTGACACTTCAAAGAGAAGTCTTAGTCGTGTAAATCTGGATGCTCCAGTTCCAGCAAGGGTAGGAATCATACGTGTGGATGTGATCAGCCTCCTGCCTACAGAGCCTTTAGAGCTTTCACAGCAGCATTGCAGGTTACACGGCTCCTCCTAAACCTAAGGAGGATCATGGAACTTCATTCACCGTTTGTGAAAACCATGTTCTGTAAGCTGACGTGAGGCTCACTGGGCAGTCGGTTACTCTGGTCAGTCTTGATCCCTACAGTCATTGCATAACAATGAGAGACTGTTTTTATATTTACACATAGTCTGCTGCCTCACTATGTTTTCGTGAGTGCCTTTTGGACCGCTCAGCCAGCTACTTGTGCACCAAGTATGCCAGGTATTTTTTTCAGTTTGCTGACACAGACACTGTTCCTGACAAGCCTCATATGATTATTAACCAACACTTCCATTTTCCTTTAAGGATTACAAAAGCCTTTTGGTAAAAGGGAACTTCTTGACATCCACCCAGGATCTAGGTGTTACTGTAATACAAACTGTCTTTAAAAGCAGTATTTCATCCACTTTCATTCCATTTCCATTTTTGCATCTTTCATTATAGTTGTATGAACTTGAAATGGTCTTTGTTAGTTTTTTTTAATGCAAGTCTCTGGCAAGTCATGGACCTTCTACAAGATTCCATGGTCTTAGGACATGCGAGTCCTCAAGTCATGTAATACACAGGGTATTGCATGTCAGGCTCCATTTTCAAACACCCACATCATCACACAACCTACAAGCAGCTCTTAAACACAGTTAAATATCCTGAATAATTCCTGAGTCAAAGACTCCCGTCACCTTATTTTGCCAGGCTGCTTTGTCATTGAAGTGATCAGTGTTCAGCAAACACCAACGTGAGATGTCAAAAAGGAACAGGCCAGCCACAGATATCAGGGAGCCTTGTCTCATTCTTCGGTGGAAATGTGTTGTGATTATGATTTTCTCTTAGCCCTACACAGCAGTGGAGACGTGGGAATGAAGCTCTTGCATGTCAACTGCAAGATGTGATGCCACCTCACGCCTGGGAAAACATATGGCACATGCTTAGGAGTGCTTATACACACAGCTACCTAACCAGATGTCAAAGCAATGAGTAATAAGGAGAGTCAGCAAGCTACTAATCAGCTATTAATTGTGTGCCTCAGTAATTAGCTTCTGCTGAAAACCAGTTTTCCACAGGCCACAATTTTAGGATGGAAATAGAGAGCGAGTTAAATGACAGGCACATAAACATGCTGTGGTTAACTTTGTCAGTCAGTAGATGGCTGTGTTGCTTCTAGCCATCTTCAGGGAAGAAAATTGCATTACCATAGCCAAGAAAGAGCGCACCTTTCCCCAGGGATATAAGGAGCCACTGACAGTGCATGCAGACCTTTTCACTTTGTTGTTTTAAAATGGTTCAATTTGCACACAATACTGTTCCTCTACTTATTTTTATGTAATTATTTGTTAGTTGCACAAAATCTTTTTAATGCTTTGGTTGAGCAGTCTGTTGCTGTTTTATACACCTTAGCTGAAGTAATTATCATCTGCTTGACATCACCTTAATTTCACAGCAACTGGTTGTGAAATCACCAATTTCACAAATCACAAATCACAAGGAACTGGGTATTTCAACTGTTTAAAAGTGGGCTGTGAGTTTCTTCAGCTGCGTTGTGGGCTCAGATCTGGTCCATAGTCCTTGTCCTGGTTCCTTCTCATTCTCACCTGGTGGCCTAGCAATCATATCTGTGAATGGTTTCCTGTCAGTTTAAAACACGCCGATGCTCACATCACCAAAAAATACAATTGCTTCATTGATTAGCCCCAGCAATGAGAATGAATAAGCACAGTTCAAGCTACTCTTTCCTTCCAAAATGTAGTCACACCAAATTGGAATTGCAGGAGACTGCCAGGGAAACAGGAGGAAACTTGCAGTGTTAGGCTCTCTCTATTCTGTAGATAAAAACAACATTTCAGTTATCCAGAAAATCTATTAATGAGTTTTCTCATGCATTAAATGACCACACAAAACCCTCTTCCCCTCTGCCCTAAAAACACAAGCCAGCATGATGCCAGAAGAGCTCAGTGGTAGAGGAATTTGCAACAGGCACAAGGAGATTGTATATGGAAAGAAATTAAACAAGAGACAATTTTATTCTTTGTCAATTGTGGGAAAGTACTTGAAAATAAGCAGCAAATGTAAAAAGCTTAGGCAAAAACATAGTAAACACTTTCAGACACAGGTGGATTTATGTTCAGAAGGTGGTGACATTATCTGAGTTCTTGGAGTGCTGTGACAGCACAAGGGAAGGTGCCCGTTAGGCAGGATCCGCAGTCCTCTGAAGGCGCTGGAACGCTTTTATGGGTTTCAATAGCCCATAGAGCAACGGAGCTGCCAAATGTCATGCATTTAACTTCGGCTAGCGGGGACCTTCTCACGCTGGCCTGGCTTTCAACTGGGTTCTCAGGCACTCAGGCTGGCAGGGGGAAAATGTGGCAGGTTTTTGGCTCATAGTTCTGTCTTGGGGCTGCTTGGGGCCCCCGTGGCTCTATTCCCGAGGCACGTAGTCATGTCCTGGCTGTAACTGGATTATGCCCCTAAGCAGTGGACCTGATTCAGACCAAGAGAACCAGGACAAAGGTTCCCAAGCTGACACATCTGAAGCCAGATACAGCAGGATCCCCTGCAACATTTTGCTCCACAGGTAAAGTAGCTTTTACCTGTAGGAAGTCCAAGAGTCAGAGCATCCATTGCCTTCCTCACACAGCAATGTCTTGCCCATCCAGCATCCTTCTGCCACTGAAATCATCTGGGTCCAACATCTCTCTGCTTCCCTACTGATGGTACCGTGAGCCTTGGCAGCCATCTCTCCCCATCATTCCCCTTGCTACTTCCCCACAGCCCCATCCAGCATGGCTACCCCGCACCTTTGCTCTGCCATGGCTTAGACTAATGTGTGCTGCTCACTAGTCTGAAAATTGTTTGCAAGCATGTGTAAAATCACACACAGGGACTGGGGCACCTTTTGGAAGCAGTTTCAGTCCCAGTCTGGGCCAGTACAATGAGGAGAATAATAACAACAAAATCAAAGAAACAGTAGTAGCTGAGGCACATCAAACATTTCAGCTCATAGAAAATGCCTACAGTCAAGGAATGACTGCACAGCATGTGGAAATGAACTCCCAAGGTCTCGAACAAGATAGGATTTACATTACCACAGGTTTCATCCTGGATGGCAAAAACCTGCGAACAGATTGAAATAGCAAGGGAATTTACCTACAAAATGCTGTCTTACAGAGCTATGAGACCATGGAACATTACAAATTCACACTCAATGAGGGGTCAAGAGAGATATTTAACATTTCTTTGTCTGTATACATATGAAAAACTTGTGTTAGATGGTTACAAGCTTTAAAGAAAACTGACCCATTTCGCTCTTTAAAACATTCTGAGACTTCCATGGAGACTTATCTGATGCCACCTATATATAATGACCTAGATTTTAAAAACTGTTGGGAAGCAGATGTCTGGAAACCTGCTGTGAATTTTAACATTTTCCATACAAAGATCAAGTGTAAACTTGCAGTTTATTTTCACTTAGGAACAACTAAAATGCTTTTAGGACTTCTCAGGATTGTCTTGTCTGGGACATGACCATGAAGTGGTAACAGAGCCATCCTTTCCCAGCCAGATTCTTGTCTCAAAGGACACCCAGGCAAGCACAGGTCTAAACTCATTGCTATCTAATAACTGTATAGCTGTCTGTATGCCATATCTTAATGTGCTTATTAGTAAATGGGCATCAGTGTCACAAAATTCACAGGCAGCATTAGTGCCTGCCGGCTGAGTTATCACAGTGACCGACAAATGAAGCAGCAAAAAGAATAAATTACTTTGCCAAGATGAAGCACTTGGAATAAAACAGACATGTGATGATCAGGATGAAGGAATTTAGGGGATGGCTTCCCCTTTCCTCAGATTAACAGGCTTCAGTCTGCAGGTTTGTCTTCAGTTATATTGTCTGGAATTCATTCAACCATCAAAAGCATGGACTACGTGAAGTGCCATTTCTAGAGTTCAGCAGGCAGGCTGCCAAAAGAATCTCCTCTACTCTTATTTTAACACAAATTTCTATGAGTTGGGGAAACAAAATTAAGCAATCATATAAAAGGGAATTGCTGGTAGAAAATATTTGGTGGGAAAAAAAAAAGGAAACTGAAATGGCTCCTTTTGTATTTTAAATAGGAAAAATATCTGAGAGCCTCGTAGGCTCAGGGATTCAAAGGTCAGTAGAAACAATAAGTAGTAAGCCTTAAAAAAATAAATAATCCCATAAGGGGAAAAAAGGGAAATTTGTAAAAATAAGCAAAAGCAAGTTAAAGGGAAATTAGTGAGATAAATAATACTGAATTCCAAAAGAATATTTCGGCTGACAGCAAAGGGACACAAATATGTTTTTAGTGGAAGCTAACCAAAGATAACTAAAAATTGGTCCATGGGAGCATAATTGGCTTGATTGTCACAGCTATTTAAAGAAGAGTTTTGAGATTATGAAAACACTTGTGTGATACTGCTGAAAGGGCTCATTAAAATAAAGTGGGCATTTCTGCAGGCTGCTAACGAGAGTTTCCTAGAAAAAGGTTTGATTAGAGCTTGTTCTTGAAAACCTCTCTGCACAGCTTTTGGAGACCAGTATACACATGCAACCAGAGAAAAGTCAAATTAACTATCTGCACTCTTCTCCCATGGTTTCATTGAAACCTTAGTGAATCACAGTCTCTTCATAAAATCAGTGCTCATTCTAATCCCCTGCAAGTCTTACAAGTGCAATCCCTGTAACACAAACAAGGATGACTCCAGACATAACAATTATGTCTTGAGAAATATCGAGCTACATCATCTTTCCCTGGGACAAATAAAGACCAGAAAAGACAAAAGACTATGTTATCCATTTTAGCAGATGTCAAGGAATAATTTGTGTTATAGTAGTAATACTGAATAAAGTCAGGACTAATCTTAAAGTGACTATTGTAGTGCAGCACGATACAATAGCAGGCATGTGTGCTATGAATTGGAATCTACCAGATGCTTGTTCAGATGAATCTTTGCAAAAATGAAGTCTAGCACAATAAATTTTACAGCTTCAGCTTCTCAGAACATGCTTCAAACTACTGCCCATAAATATTTGATGTTTACTCTTGCAACTTCTGTCCCTTTGGTATGGGATGATGGTCCTTACATAAAGGCCAGCATCAGAGGGGACTTCCACCTGTTTTATGGTGGCTCCAAGGCAGAACAGACTGGTTTTGGACAAGGCAAGCATCAAGGGCATTTGAGTGGCAACTGGAAGGACTAAGTGGAAACGCCTGTGGTGCAGCAGACACACAGAGCCTCAGCAGAAGGCAAGCAAAAGCTAGAGATGGACAGAAGACCAATGCTGCCAGACCTGATGCTTGAACATCATCTGAGTAACATGCAGTAATTTTCACTTAACTGTTCTTTCTTACAGCTGCAACACAGGGAAGTTTTGCCAAAGCCCACATTCTTAACTGCACTTTTGCAGTGGAGAATTTAAACCTCACAAAAGTCAAGCTGGTACTGCTGGCAGCAGAATGGGTTTTGTACTTGATTTTTTTTAACTGCAAATGGAACTAAACTTTTGTTAGTGTATACTGTAATTTCCAAAATTGACTAGTTATTGCCTATTGCCTATCATATATTCCAACTTTGTTTAAGAATAACCCAGGTGCTAAAAACATATAACCACTTCTCCTTCTAGAAGGATAAAGACTTAACCATCTCATAGCTTGCAAAGTTGTCTTCCCAACAATTTATAGTTCATGCCCTCCACAATCATGACAAAAGTCAATCCCCAGAAGTTAAACGAACCACATCCTCTGTGAATATACCAGCCCCCAGCCATCTGCAGAAGGCCTGAGAAAGTAGAGCTGATAGTATAACCCAGAAGGTCAATAAACTGATTCTTTCAGACCTGTGCTATTCTGGAGTTGGAGATAAAAGCAAGGATGTGAACTTTCTGAGGCTGTTGCTTCTCTATCTATAGCTACACATTCATAAACTGTCTAAAGACAATTCAGGGCTATGTAAAGTCTTCAGCTTTTCACACTTAATTGCTATTTCCTAATTACAATTCCCCTCAGTGACAGGCTGATTGAAATTCCTATGATCCCTGTTGTAGTTGTTTTTCAGGCGTCCTTTATCTACATAAACATTTCCTGTTCTGCTTTCTTATCTTCCCACAGTGTTCTATAATGGCTTCATAATTTTTTTACCATTTCTTTCACTTGAGCCCAATTTGTTTTCCACTGGTGACAGCTCTGTGATATTTCTTTCTTTAGAAATATGTCACGGCATCTCACCAAGTGAATAGGTTTTTTGTGTGCTGCTGAATGCTTTAGATAAAATATGTAGCGTGATGTTTAAAATTCTTGATTACATCTTAATTTAAACAGAGCTTGGGCACATCTGGTTCATTATATCGTTGTGATGGCACCACTGTCTTCTGCACGCTCGCGACATACAGAGCGTTCTTATTGCACAAGAGATTCTCTCAAAACTAAAATTAACTTTCTTTTACCACTACTTTTTCCCAAAAAACCTGCTATGCTGGTATTCCAACTCTGTTGCAGGAGCTGTTCCACAAGTACTCTTTTGTAATCTATTTATGCCATTCATTTTTACAGCTGGGCAGGTTATTATTCACAGAACATTATAGGTGTGCTTTAGATACCATTTAGGTGCTGTAATACTCTGTGCTTTATACTTTACCGCTATAATGGTTTACTATGGAGCTTGCAGTCTGACTGAGAAAGTTACAGACCACACAGCAAAAATCAAGAGAAAGACTGAGGACGTACAGCGCCAGTATAGAAGTCAGCAAAGTCAAAGTCAAGGCAAAAGAGAGGAATCTTAAGGAGGATCTTAAATCTTTGTTATGTGGAATAAGGGAGGCAGTGCATCCTGAGGAAGGTCTGGGAAACAAGCCGGAGTGACATTTGTCTATCCTCACCCTCACTGTTGTGCTCTGACCCAAAAGCACGCCTCCAGTGATTGCTTCATCCACTCTTCTCTGCTCCCTCTCCCTACTAGCCTTAAATCGTATTAGCCACTTTTACAGCCTTTGCTTCTTATTATCTTCCTTTCTAGCCATAAAATTTATGCATATCCCCAGCTACCACCACTGGCCCTAGTCCTCCTTTCTAGCTCCCCCCATCTCATGTGTTTTCTATGCCTTCCATTTGGGGTATCATAATCATGTGCAATTAATCTGCAGCACATTTTGCTGCCAAATCACCAAAACCTCACCTACACTACAGCCAAAGGGATTCTCCCAGTAACACTAAGGGGGCTTTGTGCTCTCTTTTGTGCTTTTTGTTGCCAAAAAGTACAAACCTGGTCTTTTTCCCACCCCTGAAGGCCCTTGATTAAATACTAGTTTGCAGCATGTAACTGCATCCTTCTCTGAGATGATGAGGGACTCCATCCTATAGACCTGCAGATACTTTTGTTGGTAGGTCTCAGTTCTTAAGTAAGTGCTTATCATTAATGTTCCCATCATAATTGTCATTATTCTGTACGGTCACCAAATGAAAGACACAATTTTCTGCATCACTTTACTAAAACAAGGGCCAGTTTTACCTCAGGTTGGAGAGGAGATGGGACGCAGCTGCCTTTTAGCATGCTGCATACCACTTAAGAGGAAGGTGTTGTAAAAGTGGCTTGACCCAGCTCTGCGGATTGTGTTGGTCCATCCTCATGTGGAATGTCTCTACTATAGCTCTTGTCTTTCTTTGGAGGAATCATGGTTATAATAAAGTAGGAGATGGGGGGGGCGTAATTTAGTAGACAATACACCCCTGCTTCTGTTGAAGGAAGGCTTGAGTAAACAATATGCATCTTGCAATCTTTTTTAACAAAAGCAAGCAATGTTCTTCTGCAATTTTTTTCTTTTTTTTTTTGCTTCACCAGATGAATTTCTGTATTAAACGCATGTTCTTCACACTTAGTCTCCTCAACTGATCTGAGTTTCATTTCAATCATGACAATTACATCATCCCCTCTCCGCAAGTATCCTTGGAGTGGTAGGGAGGGAAATACAGTCATTAATGGGGTTGAACCCTACCCTGTGGAAAGCTGAAAAGAGAAAGATCATTGTTCTGGTTTAAAGAAGCTACTGAATGTGGAGTCACTAAGCTGTGGGAAAATATGTTCTGACATGTTCCCATTTGCCTTTGCAGCTCAAGAGATGCATAACTGCATGGTGGACTGGTTAACGCTTCTGAGCAGCTTTCTGGTCAGCTTAAAAGATAGAGCATTCCCATCTTCTGTCTTAGAAATCAAGAGTCACAGGGGATGAATGCCGCAGTCCCAAGAAGCAGGTTGGATTAAGATGGAAGGAGTGTAAAATGGGTTCATGGGTGTCCAAACTCTGGTGAGCATTAAGTATTACCTGAATGCTGATATTCTTGATACTCTCTCATATATAATCTCTCCTTAGCAACTGATGGAAGGAGCGGAAAGTCGTGATTTCCTTAAAGTGCTGTACCATCTGTCAGCTCTACTCATCTTTTCTTCAAACTTATTTTGAGTTAGCTTCTTTTATCTTTCTGACATTCGCTATTCCCCAGCTTGGCTATAGTTGGATGATTGTAATGCTCAGTACAGATTATGAGATACATATAACTGTTCATTTTAAAAATCTGAGGTATCTCATCGCATTGACGCAAATATTGACAACTGGCTTTCCACGAAGGGATGTGAAGCAAGGAAGATAACCAGTATGACCCTCTCAGATATTTCTGCAAGGAGTGCAGATAGTTTTCATCTTTAAAATGACCTCACTGATCCCAGATAGCTTCTGTGGAAAAGCAGCCAGATCTTAAGTTCATTTGTGTGAAAAGCTGCTGATAAACCTTGCAGACTTTTACCGGAGATAAGAGGATCATATTGCACAATGGCCATAAACCGTGCTAAGAAAGGTTTGGATTCCTGTGCATTACTGAACCTGGAATTTTTGTATTTTTCTAGAACTCAAAAAATACAGTGATTATACAATGCAATAAATATGATTCTTTTATATTTAAATGTGATTATTTTATTGGAGTAACATCTAGATTATGTCTGTGTGAAGAAATTATGCAGCTTTTTTAACCCTGTGCCTGTTTTATTAATTTTAGTTTTGCGTATACTTTTTATTGCCTTTTGATTTTCTTTTTGCTGTCAGTAGGACCTTATTTTAGGGTTTCATTTTTTGGACTTCCCCTCTGCAGTCTCTCTCTTCAACAGACAATAACACTCAAGAGGTTAAAATGACAAAAAGGCACATCCTCAGACAATCAGGATGCTAAACGCAGCTGAGCAAAGCATAGCACAGTGCAGATGTAAGACAGAAATAAAACAAGCAGCAAAGTCAGAAGGAAAGAATAAAGAAGTCAGTATGGCAAACAGCGAGAAACTAAACAAACACATTCAAAACACAGCCCACAAGGGAAGCAAACACGCATCAAATATAATGAGAAAGGAAAAGTCAGGCTCGGGCCATCCCCACTCGTTGGCAACACATGAAGAGAGTCAGCAAATGGAAACTGCACGTGTTTCTCTAAAAAGAAAGGCTTGATTTTTCAGAAGCACTTTTGAGGATGGAATTTTCTTCTTCCCATTAAGCTTTGTAAAAGTCAATCCCTCCAAAAAGTCAAGGCGAATACCAGAATGTGGTTCAGTGTTTTGTTTTCTGGGGAAATGTTTAGCCCCACTAACTGAGGGTAACTGGAAAGAAAGCATTATAAATTATCTGTGTAACTTCAAAATTTATCTTTTGCATCATGTTGTGTGCTGGCAGCAAAGCAGAAGTAACTTAACATTGGTGGTTCAAGGGGGAAAGCTGGAACAGGAAACATCAGGAACAACTAATACATAATTCCCAATATGTGGATGTTATACACACACCTGGTGCAAAACATGCATATGTATGCACGTGCGTATGTATGCACACACCTCCACCATGCCGATACCAAGGCAAGAGGCAGAAAGACTGGAGAAGCGAATAGCTTAAGTGCTCTGAGCCCATGTTCACATGTTAGACCTCTGTCCCAAGCCCACCCACACCGAGCCCTTTTTGTCCACTTTGCTAGTCTTGGAAAAAACTGACGAAGAGCCTTGGCACGTGGGAAAAAAGCTAGTGGTTTGCTAAAGCTCTTAGGGATTGGTCTGCTTTTTTTAATCCTTTGTTAAATGTGCTCGCAGTCTGGAATACATACTTTTTTATGTTTGGCAAATTGAAATAAAAATAAATAAACAGCTAAAAGGAGCTTGCTGGCAAATTTATATTATCTATGTGTTGCTATAATTCTGCTAGCAAACACAGTTTTTCAGAGGACAGCAGCCAGGGCTCAGGGCTTAGAAGAACAAAAGAGCAGAAATAAGGGAGCAGGGAGCTACATTCTTTGCCACCAGCCCAGCATCTATTACTAAGGTTGTCATACAGAGGCAGCAATTACATATTCTGGGCTCAGGAAGATCTCTTACATATCACATAGATGGAACTAACAAAATTTAAAAAGATGTGTCATTTTAAAGGATAATGAATAATGATATATATGCCTTGATCCATATTTCAGAAACAAGCAGATATTCAGAACAGGGAACTGAATAAACCTATCGCTTCACATCACTTTCAATTCTTCTTCCATAATTTTCACAGCCAGAATAGCTCAATGGGAAAGAGACACAGGTCACCAATGTAGCAAAAAGCTGAATGTCGGATGGTGAGAAAAAATCATCAGTGTCTGTAACATTATCAAGGGAATCAGAGGCTTGCACTTCCCTGAAGCAAATGCTATCTACAAGCAGGTCTCACAGCATTTGAACTAGGGGAACTGCTGATGCAAATGAGGCAAAGCAAAATGAAGTTCAAGTAAAGACCTATTGCTGAGGGGTGGAAAGGTTTAAGCACAACAGTTTGACAACGTAAATTCTGCAAAGACTCAAACAGAAAGAGGCAATTACCTTATGTTCCAGTTCTAATCTTAAATTATAGGATAGTTTCCTGATGAGGGGGAACATTGCTGGAGATGGCTGTGGTGGATGGAAGGGAACACTGCTGTAATTACAGATCCCTGCACATCGGTGACAGAAGTTCCCAAACTCCAAGGGGAAACACCTTCATAATGTTTGTTTTTGCAGAATCAAATAACATTCTCAATTTGCAATGGAATGGAAACATTCGAGTATGTGAGCCTTTAAGCCGGATTGCAGCCTTATGTGGTGCATGTTAGGAGCTAGTCTAAATTGGCAGACGTGAGCTAGTGTACTGGGATCCTAACTCAGACTGGGGGTACAATAATGATGTAGAGATGTACAGTAATGATGCTACAGAAATGCAAGATACGGCAGTGGCGATCGAGAGAGAGAAAACAAAGAAAGAAAAAAAGGAGACGTCTTAGGCAGAACATCCGATATGGCAAAGTCAAAACAAACGTTCCCTTCTTTCAAGATTACTGCTAGCAGCAAGGGCGTTGAATGTTTTATATACTTTCTCATTACACAAAGCACGTTACTGGAAGGACTGAGAAAACAATTCTTGATTTAACAGGGTTTTTTTGCCTTTGTGAGCTATACAGTCAGAGGCAGTGGTTTACAACATGTGGTCTACAGACTCATAGGGTTCCAAAAATTACTTCCAAGGGCTGCAGAAGAGGTAACTAAGGAACAAACTGTTGTCTTGTCCCTATCCAAGGGTCTGCATCTCTCCTGCAAAGTTTATAGGGATCTACAAGTGAAGAAAGCTCAAAACCACTCCTCTTACACTATTACCATGAAAAGAAATGGATGGTATTTTTCCAATTCTTTTATTTTGCTCTGAAGGAAGAATTGTTTGTTCCCCAAGGTACTTATTTACTGGCATTTGACATTATAAAAATTGAGTACTTCACAAATATGATTTTTTTTAATAAACCTCTGAGGTGAGTGGATGAAAAATGGGGAGAAAGATAAATCAACTTTGGCATACGATTTGAGATATCAAAACCTGATCCTTCTAAGCACTTTTTTATTTTTGTATACAAGAAAAACATAGCCCCCATTGACTTTAATTATAGTTCTGAACACTCAGCACTTTCTCATGTCAGGCATCACGTTGATCACTGGGGAAATGAGGAGCTTCCAGATAACGATATGCAAAGTTTGCCTGGTGTACAAGGAGTTCTGGAGCAGCGGGACAGAGTCCACTACAGTCCAATTTATCTGCACCACATCTCCTTGCCCTCAGCTTTAAGCCCTGTACCTGTGACTGAGCCACTCTTCACCTCTGCTCCATAAACTTCCCACCCAGTCCTAATCTTCTTGCTCAGCAGATCCTAGGCCCTAGCAAACCCAAGGTAAGTGGACTACAGACATCAGCCTCGTGCACAGCTTGTTGCCTGGGCCAGCGCCGTTATCCTTCCCTGTCTCGGCATCGCTGTCCCTGCTGCCTTTCTCCTTTTTTCCCTTGCCACCTCAAGGGAGGTGCAGCCCCAAGCTCTGTTTGTGGGTACTTCCCGGGTCCCCCAGCTTTGATGCTCCCTTCCCAGCTCCCTTCCAAGTTTTGCCTTGCACCTTGCTTCAGCACCAGTGTTCTCCCCCCATCTCTGCTGCCGATTTAAACCTCTCACCCTTTCTCCTGCCACCTCCGGGGACAGTTTCTGCCGTTCTGAGGCTCCTTACCTCCAGCGGCTTCCCCTTCCCTCCGCAGTGCCAGCCAGGGGATGCTGGCTGGAGACCAGGCTGTGCTCCCCGCTCAGTTCAGATCTCAACGTTTAGTGTGACCTGCCACAGAGCCTCGTAGCAACTGTACAGGGGAAAAAATTACCTTAAATTTGGACTGGGGTGTGCTCAAAGCAGATAAGACCATCGGGGAGATCAGCTGCTAAAATTCTAAAGGTTTCAGTTGAACATGTGTGAGCTGCAAACTTTGAAAGGCCTCTCCCTGCCGGAGCTAACTGTGGCTGAATTTGCTGAAGGAGCATAAAAGAGAGAGCCCTTTCAGAAAGACCACTTCTCCCTCCTCCCCCCACACCTCCTGACTGCAAAGGCCAAAGCCTCACTCCAGACCCCTTCCACCTGAGCAAGATACAACTTTCATTTTTATCCTGTATCTGAGAAGTACAGCCACGTGTAGGTAGGTGTACCTAGTGCAGCCAGACGGCTCTGAATGCCTCCATTCTAGGAGCTGAAGTCAGAAGTTAACAACCGGCTGGAAACAGGGCTCTATAATGAGACGTCCAGACAACTTTAATAATACCTGGAGCCACCAGCCTCACCTACAATAACTGATTTCATTTGGAGAAATCTATACAAAAACTGTTTTGGTAAAGCCTACAGTAAACAGGCTTTTGTTTTATCCTCCTCCTCCCTATCTTAGTTGTGACAGATACAGCCTGACATCATTGTAATCTGGGAACCAGACAGTTAGGAAAGGAACTGCAGCCACACCAGCACCTAGCTTTCATCTGACTTCTTTTTGCTCTTTGATCTCTTTAGCTGGCTAATTAAGAAGCTTGAATCAGCACCCTGCCGAAATAGGTTGTGCCTTTTTCCGTACCTGGACCCGCAGAAAGAGCATCCAGTGTACTCAAGTTCAATAAGAAACGTATTACTTGTGGGTCTTTAGGTGACCGTATGAATGTGTGCTGTGTTCTGCTATGAACCCTCCTCTTTCTGCATTTCCTATTTTAAGATGAATTGAGGGGGGGAAAAATATAAGCCTTGACATCACATTTTGCAAAGGAAGCAAATGCACTCCTCCCTAAAGTCTAAATGAATGGCCTTTTAAGGTGACTGTTGAATTAAATTCCTGAATGATGAAATCAACAGGCATGAGAAGGTTTTTATTTCCGAAAAAGAAAAAAGCTGCAGGAAAAAAAAAACCCCAAACCTACCCAGTAGTGTGATTGCAGAGCTGAGAGCTGAATAGGAGCTGTTTACACTGGCTCAATAAAGATACTTTACTCGGCTTTGGTAGTAATGCAGCTTCACAGGCTGAAGGGAAATGGGGATATACACATTCTGAGCCTGCTAAGCTTCTCTAATGTAAGACATGTGCATTTAGTTGAAGTCCTGAAATACCTCACTAAGAAGAAAGATGATCAAAACCCAAAGCACATCTTTCTGTTTATCATATGTTACATATTTCTGCCATACTTTGAGCAGTACTGTATGCAGCCGACATCGGTCTTTATATACATAATATGCTTGTGAGGTATGCAGCTAAAATCCAGTTTCTGTGAAGACCTAAAATGCCCTTAAGACAGAGCAAAAATAATCTCATTAGGAGAATGGGGCACGTCTGGGCATTCTCAGGATAGAAGCTCTACCAGAGCACAGCCTGTCACTCTATGCTTGCAGGGGGAAATCAAAGTGAATCAAACCACCACGAAACACAGAAATAAAACAATCTCCCTGTAAAAAGAGCCAGAGATCTCCATGAAAGCCGTACATTCCCTAGTGCTCAGGAGGTCACTAGTGGTTGACTAACACTACCTAAGCACTTTTCTATCATTTTTTGCAGGGATATCACAGAAAGACAAGAACACAATCTAGTTCCAGGTTTTTTCCTCTCCTTATACCTGCTGAGCTAGTGTAACTCCAAAACCTGGGTCTCCACCACACTTTCCTCCATGATGTCTTCTGTTGTTGGGACTTGTCTTGTGGCTGGCGTGCCGATAGCAATATGAGCTTTAGGGCAGGAGAGGTACTGTTAGACATTGGTATTTTTTTATTTATTATTTTATCAACCAGACTTGCTTTAAGTAAGGTTAGACCACACAGTGATAAAACACTGATGACATCTTAATTGTTCTCAGTGTTGCTACAGGCAATGGTGCTACACCAGAGATAACTGAATGTTAGGGGAGGGTGGCTATTTTAGACAAGCCTACATCTGCAGGAAGGAAGGGAATGTGACACCTCTTTAGGGATTTAGTTTTAAGATAAATGAAGCAGAAAGCAGTGATTTTCCTTTTTTGAACATAATTCCTCCTACTATCATAGATTTACAGGTGGTAAATGAATTACTTGGACAGTTCAAATAGGGAATGAAGAGGGAGCTGAATGATGGTTTGAAGACCTTCTGTAGCTTAGTCACTTCAGTGGACTAGAAGGACATTAGGGGCAGATTATCACAACAGGCAGGGGAACACTGCAGTCAAAGCTACTTTTTGTGTCATAATCTGGAGCTAACCCTGAACTGGATGTCTCAACAGGAGATGTGGCAGCACTACACTCTTTTAAGTTCTTCTGTCTTCTTTGCTCTCCAGCTACTAAAAGAGTGAATTCTGAGTTTTGGACCCTATATATATTTTATCCATAGCAACCACAACACTTCCCTCAGATTTGCTGAAATGCAAGTCTTTAATTTAGAAGAAGATGGATCTCCCCCCTGATACCCTACTTCTGAGCTTGACTGAAATTTAGAAGTCAGCATCTTTGGTAGCATCAGGGCTTCCTGATGGCCGTTCCCATCTTAGAGCCTCCAAACTCTGTCTTAGCAACCCACAACCTTTGCTAGCAATCACTGGGAAAGTGCTGAAGAAAAATTGTTGAGTGATGACTCACTCTACCACAGTTTGGTTGCTTTATCATTTTCTAATGTTGCTGATGGGAGGATATTTTCTATTGTGAGAGGCTTGTTTTTCCTGCTCCATAGGAACAATGATCCATAAGGATTTCCTGAGGAGTGACTTCTCCTTAGAGTGTGTGAGATTTCTAAGAGATAGCTCCTGGAAGGCTAACTTAATTACCCATCACCCAGTTACTTATTACCTTCCTGTTCCCTCTTGCCTTTTCAACACCTTCTTTAATGCAGAGGGGTCCCCATAGGACACAGGCACTGGGAAACACAGTGTGACTAATGAAAAGCCTTCATAAATCAGCAGTGGAGGAGGAAATGCGTAGGACCAGGCTAGAGCAATCAGGGGCCGCCTGTGGACGATAGCATTGGGGATTGCACATGGAAGGGAGTAACGCTGTGGGTTCAGTCCTGGCTCTGCTGGCCTTCAGTGTGAACTCCAGCTTGGAACGGCCATGGACAATGACGAGGGTCACAGCAGAGGACTTCTTTCTTCTCCGATCAGAAACAGCACTTGGGGGTTTTTAAGAAAGCAAAGGCGCAACAGCAGTCAAGGTTTATCTGCTTGGGTAAAAGGCCCAAAGCCACCACATTCTTCTTCTTTTATTTACAGCCTTCGGCGAGGACTCCTCTCCTCTGACGACGGTAGATTGTAATGTTTCATTGCAAGCACAGCTGGCTGGTTTGGGCGGCTTACAGGCAGAGCTGCACCTGCTAGACTAGATGCTAAGAAAGAAGACATGTTCCGACAGATACAGGGAGATTGTCTGATCAGTGGCAGATTGCACGGCCAAAAGAGTTTCTTAAGACCATCCTGTGTGACCTCCTGCATTGACCATCTGTTGACTCCTGGTTGGGTGACAGTCTTTTAAGATAATGCCAAACCTATAGAAATGACTCTGATCTGATGGTGAGTACGGGTAAATATATGTGTGCGCCTTGAGGTTGGCGGGGTAGAGGAGATGTCAGTCACACTGCATAGCTTGCTATTGTCCCTTTCTCTGCTCACAGGAGGCTGGGAGAAGCAGCTGTATTGCAGGGATGCCAACCATCAGCAAAATACAGCAATTGTTTTATGAGTTTAATGCTCTTTATCTCCTAATTTATTTACCAGGGGCATGTGTAATGCTTAGTGAAAGCCAGTTTGCTGAGGAGAAAAGTCTTAAAAACACCCTTCCGTTTGCTAATGCGTTATTTCTTAATAAATGAAAGTGTTATGTTTTAGAAAAGTAAAGCTTTATTTAAACAAAAACCAACAAAACCTGAGGTTGGGGAGGGAAGAGACAGACAAGCAAACTCCAGAATAGCAAAATACCTGCTCAGCTCATGCTGAGAGAAGACAGCAGCAGGTAAATGGGAAAGCAGGTCAGCCAGGTCTCATCTTCTTTTTCTAATTACTTGCCCCAGCAAGGATGGGGACATCATTGCCCTCGGAGCATACGGTCTCTGCCCCAAAGGCTCACATGCTGGTGGGCGAATGATCGCTTTGCGTAACCGTGTCTGAAGGAGTTCAACTCCACCCAAAGTGAGAAAGCTGCTGGCTTGGTATTGGCTAGCTCAGGTACTGCCATCTCCTTCGCACTTACGTACAGGTATCTGGGACCCCACAGCGAGCGCTGCCAACCTCTGTACCAAGTGGAATCAATTGCAGGATAGGGGCCCGCTGCAGAGCAGATAAGAGGCATCTAGAAAAGCGATGGAGTCCAGACAGCATTAGATAAATGGTGGTGAGAAAGCCTGCATTAATAGCACTAATGTAGCTGTGTTTCCTGAAAAAGAGAGAAGAAATTCCCTAGTGTAGACACACTACTTGTTGGCCAAAAAGCATTCTGAATTCCTCAACAATCAGGCAGGAAGTGGTAAAATCCGTCAGACAAAATGACCAATATGTTATTTTTTCCAATATCAAAAATATATTTTAGGTCATAACTATTAGAGAAAAACATTTTGTGGCCAAGCAATCAGATTTATTTTTTCAGCCATACAAAATTTATTGGTGATGTACAGCAAATGGAATTAATGCACACAAAAATGTATTTTAAGAACTTTCTTTCAGTACAGATCAGTACTTTACCTTACAGGTACATTATTCATAAGGACTCACTGCTCTTTCAAAAATTTGCACAAATAGAAATTATATTTTAGTATTTTCTCAGTCAAGTAATCAGAGAGAAAAGCAGAATTATAACCACCATGATTTTTTTGTGCTGCCTGTAAACAGCTGGAGTTTTTATCACAAAGTGACACAAAACATATACGGTAATTTCTGATTTAATGTCATCACTTTGCACGAAGTATGTGATCGTCGCTTTGTGTGATTGTTTAGCGTTCTCCATGACTGAAGTCAAAGTGTTGACTCTGTATCACAACAGGTCTACAGTCTTGTACATAGCTTGCTTTTGGCTGCCCATTCTGAGAACCTCCTACCAAGTTTTCCTGTTGTCTCCATTTTAGAAGAGTTCTGTCTTTCCTCTGTTGAGCGGAAGTTAGTAAGACCCACCTGGTGCTGCTGCCAGAGTTCAGTCAACAGAGTAACACTGCGACTCTTTCCAGCTTCTTTGCTTGTAGATAAAGAGGAAGGAGGATGCTGGCTTAATAACTTCTTCCCATTGTGCCCCAGAGGTTAGGCACTTTGCCATATACAGATGTTATCAAAAATTGAATCATTTTATAAATAAACTGTGAATTAACAGCAGTCTGGATAAATGTATGCTTTGGTTCAAGACTGATGTATTCCATTCTTTGAGAACATTCTCTAAATAAACGGAATGTTTTCATTTTGTACTTTGTTATGATTTATCACATTATGGTTTATTTAAGTCTTTCAATGCTCTCTCTTCCATTCGCTGAACTTTAGATATGAAATTAAAATACACTTGGCTGCACAGTCTTTCCTCTGTGTTTGAAGAAGAAGCAATGTAGCTATCACAATGGATGAAGATGTCCTACATTAAAAACCTGTGACACTTTTGCAACTGCGTGCATTTATGCAACAAGACATCAGTAGCTAATGGGTCCATCTAAGACATTAAGTTGAATGGACACTTTTTTCATAGCTGTAATAATTATGAATACTCCGGAAAAGGCTTCTTTGCCAATTGTAGCCCAAGAAAGTCGAATACTGTTCTCTTGCAAAAAATGCTCTGCAAGTATTCAGCTATCTTATTCCATTACATGCCATTGCAAAAAAAAGCGATTTGTTTGTTTGTTGGAAGTTACATGCTCATATAGTAGGTCTTTTGAAGGTACATAAATGGTGCTTTAGCCTGCTTTCTCTCAAAGGCATGGCCTTAAGCCTCTCCATTTATCTGCTACTGACAGCCCATAGCACTAATAGGTCCATAATCATAAAAGTTCTATGATCCCCAATTCTTTCACATAGAATTACAGCAGCCACCTTTGCTCTCTGGACTCAGCCACAACAGAATTGCAGGGTGATCAACCCATCCACAGGCAAAAGGGTTTCTTTTGGGGGACATCTCCCAAAATATCAGGACCAAAGTCTCAAATGTGCCCAAACCAACCTTTTCTAGACCTAGGGTTTTCCAAGAAAGAATATTAATGGTGTTGAGGTATATTCACAATAAGCACCTTCTGCTGCTACCAAACATATTAACTTCCATTTGGTATTTAGTTATGCCTTAAACCCTTTATTTACTGTCTAGTTATGATTCATATAACTATATATCGCTGCCAAGTGAATTCCACTACCATGGGGATATTTGAAGACATTTTAAATAGTTGAGATAGATAAATACAATAAACTAGAAAAACACCAAGAAATAAATTGATACAAAATGGGAGATCTCTGGCTCGCAAACTGGAATTAAATAAACTGAATTTTTGGACCAACTAGTCAACACAACAGTAACTGCATGAGCCATGTAATAATATGCTACAGGTAGAACAAGACTATGATTCTTTTTGCAATAAAAGTAGTCAAAACACTTTTTAAAGAAGGATAACATAGGCAAATATTTGCTTTCTACACAACTGAACACTTTTTCAGTAACATTCAGTTCTTCAGCTAGATATTTCAAAGAAATAAGAACACACAGCAACTAGTCGGTAACCAAGTGTCATGTCCAGTAGACTATTTCTATTGCAGTGTCTTTGGTGAAGATGAGTAATATCTGAAAACAGGCATGGGCATTACATCTGCTCGTGTATTCATAAAATACGAAGTCATGCAACTAGGCATTCCATGTATTAAAAAAAAGTGTTTTTATTTAGCATATTGTATAACAGAGGTGTTCCCATGCACTCTGTAGAGGGCAAGATTAACTATCAAAAAGTGCTACCAATATATAACCAAACAGTACATGCTTCACATATATTCAACCACAGGTTTAAACCACATTTTTTACAGAACGTTGGGCATTACGTTAGGTTGTAAGGAAAAAAGAGAAGAAGAAATGTTGGCAAGGAGCTTAGGAACATCCTGGGTAGGAAGAGTCCACACTGCTAGTTAGTCCAAGAAGGACATTTAATGACCCCGTGATCCAGAAGTGGGAAAAAACTGTTGTTTCATAAAACATATCTATGATATTATGCAAATAACCCCCAACCCTGATTTTCCTACACTAACACAGATTATGTGTTTTGCTTTAAAATATATACACTGAAAGAACTGAGCCTGAAGTTTGGCTCTGTAACAAGCACATAATTTCTTTGAAGACTCTCTAGCACTCTAACTTTCTGTTATTACAACAGTACAAGAACTTTTCTTATCTGGAAGACCGAGGATGTGTCTTGGGTTATGCTAATGGATCTACTTTGAAACAAGCTCTTGAAATATTCTTGGCTTATATAGTGGATTCATCATCAAAAAGACCATTATCTTCCATTATGAATCCCAAACGTCTACATAACAGATTCTTTCAGAACTGTGCTCTATTTCTAGTATTGCTCAGTCATCATAGCAAAATCACTAAGTACTGTTCTCCTTATGTAAAAAAGAAGTTCAGCATGATGTAATTCCGAACACAAATATGAAAAAGTAATCTGAACTAAGTTTCCGCATTTTCCTTGATCTGTGTTTCAGTTTGTTTTTTTTTTTCCACATTATGCACCTATAATTTAACTGACTGGATTGAACTCTAATGTGTTTTGAGAATTTCTGTACTGTTACATTCATATTTTAGCTGTTTGTGGTTTTCTTAGAAAACATAGTTTTGAGGATTTTTTTTTATAATGGGCAGATTTGACTGTAGGAGATTGTATAACCCTTAAAACCAATTGCAAAATTCCCACTTTCATCAGTGTCAGTAGGCTTCAGTCAGTTCCATGTGTAAGTAGACACCAATCCTTACACATGGCTTAAGCAAAAATTTTTTCTGCTTTTTATTTATTGATAAGCATTTAACATCACCTTTTGTTGCAAGGGACAAGTAAGTAGCTCTATTGGATTAACTGGAGCTACACACATAGGTGTGTTTAGCTTAATGGCTGCCGCTAGATAAACTATCACCAAAGCCCAAAAGACAGGGACAAATAAGCCACCCTTTGACAAAAGCAGATAAAGCCAAACAGTGAACTGTAAAGATTATATTCATTGATTCTAGCCCAAGGGTTCAACAGCTGTTTTTAGGCTGGAACCTAGAGATCAAGAACATGTTGACTATCTGAAATTGAGAAGTACAATTGAAGAGCTGAAAAGTGACTTTCAGGAAGTGTGGTTCTGGTGCAGAGGCACCAATAATTTTGTTCACACAAAGCAGCTGGTCAGAAAAACAGGAAGGATGGTCTGACTACCTTGGGTGAGTTACATGTGTATGTGTGGTAGATTAGACAGGTGTGGAGGTTCAAGTCCTCCTCTCTGTGAAGTCCTGTGCTCCTTATGGTCGTGATAAGCAATTAATTTTGCTTAACTGATTCATTTAAGTGCCAGGTGCAGCCTCAGATGGTGCATCTGGGAGTCCAGTCATGTGCAGGTCAGAAGAGTAAGTGCAGCACTCGGGACCTACCTACCCAGAGGGAGCAAGGTCCAGGCTAGTCTGACTTGTGGTACGAAGGGAGAGACTCGTCGCTTTGGGAAGAGTTTGGAAAGGACTCCAGATTCTACAGTAACCATGTCAGAAGCTAGAGCCACATTTTCACGGGTAAAGGAAGTGGAACAAAGTGACAAAGTGATTAAAATGCCAGCAAGTAGCACAATCTGCAACACTTCGGTTGTTCACCCATGTGTACCCAAGGCCTTGATGTAGCATACTGCTATCTTGAGTCTAATGTCAAGTATGAGGCATATTATCAGTTTAGTGCTTGCAAGGACAAAGCCTGCTGCAATGTTCCTAGGGTAGTGTAGATATCCTTTAATCAAAAGGGGACAACTGGAAAACACAAAGCCAGACTGCTGGAACCACAGTGGCACAGAGTACACAGTACTTCTTTCCTATCAGAACCTGTCATTGACTTTACTTTTGTAGAAACAAGGTTCTGATATGAGTAAAGAGCTGACTACTGTACATACAGAATTAATCTGTTTTCATTCTGTAATATTTTACTATTATTGATTATACAATATTTTGTTTCTGGAATGAAAAAAAACCCTGTCGAGCATTTATGTTTTAAGCTCATTAATTCATTTTAAGAAAAAAAAAATATTTTGGAGAGCATAACTCCTTTCCTTAAATAAAAAAAATTGAATAAAATGCCACATTGCGTTACATGTCCAAGTATTTTTTTTTCCTAATATAACATGCAAAGCATGGTGGCAGTCCCCTATGCTACGCTAGGAAGCACTTGCTCATGGAAGCAGGCAGTAAGCCCGACTCTCTGAAGGCCCGACATAACTCCTTTCCTTAAATAAAAAAAATTGAATAAAATGCCACATTGCGTTACATGTCCAAGTATTTTTTTTTCCTAATATAACATGCAAAGCATGGTGGCAGTACCCTATGCTACGCTAGGAAGCACTTGCTCATGGAAGCAGGCAGTAAGCCCGACTCTCTGAAGGCCTGGCTCTCGCAGTGGTGGTAGTATGAGCAGATCCTTTATGCCCACTGGACTCTGCTCAGACACAATGGTTGATCAGTATATCTTCAGCTGCAGCACTGGGTATTAATGATTACACATATGGGGATATAGAAAGCCTCTTAAGGATTTACCGAGACCTGCCCAACCCCAGTGGGGTTTACTTATTAACAAATAAACAAACGGAGAACTGGAACTACAGGACACACGCCGCACACAATCACTTTGCTCTTGGTCATCCCAGCAGTCGCTGCTGGTGCCAGCGAGCGGAGGGGCGGAAGGGCGAGAAGGTCATTTGCTTAATGCTCCAGCTCCCTGGTGTAGGAAATGTATCTTAACGATCTGTCAGCTCACCGGCTTGCATCTGTGAATGTTGTACAATGTATTAGATGGTACATTTTTCAAATAGTTTAACATTACTGGAAATCTGCTGTGTTTCCCAAGACGCAAGTCTGTTGTCCTTATGAAACTACCATGAAGGCTGTATCTCACCCCCCTTAAGGAAGTAATCGTTATTGGTATGAGTACATGACTAAGGGTTAGGCTCCGTTCCTGCTTCTACTGATCTATATTCCCCGCTACACAACTATAACTGCACAAAGCAACCATTTTCTACCTTAAACAATAAGTGCGTGTGTGTGCCTCTCACAAGGATCACATCATTGGGTCGTAATCTATCAAAGCCTCTTTCTTTAGATAATTGAAGTAATGGATGTATACCAGGACGATACAGTAAACACACTACAAAACAAGAGATGCTGTATTTTTCCCATAGCAATTGTTCAATAGAAGCCTGCGTTCATAATTTTTACAGCATTTTATAAGCATTTGCTGATGAATATAACTCTTTCTTATTGTTGCAGAGCATTTTTTAAACAGCAAATGGCAAGGCTTCAAAAAACGTATGGACGTGACGCTTCGGGACATGGTTTAGGGGGCTTGGTGGTGTTGGGTTAACGGTTGGGCTTGATGATCCTGAAGGTCTTTTCCAACTTTAATGATTCTGTGATATTCTGTGATAAAAGGAGACCAAGAGGTATACATTTTATCTTGCTTATTCATATTTGCATGTTCATAGAATCATGTAGGTGGCAGCCAAAGACAACAGCCATGATGGCAGTGACAACAAGAGTTAGGATAGCAGGGTTTCCTGCTTTATAACAGCCATCATCTGAACACAGAAAAGTGACACAAATACATACCTGATTCTGGAAACCTTTATTCAGAGAAGTGGCCCTACTGATTTGGTATGTCTCAACATAGGAAAGGGTTGATGGACAAGACATCAGTGCCCAATTAGATGTGACAGCAGATGCCTCATACTATTGTTAGCATTTGTATTACCATTGTGTTGGGCTGCTTCTTGTGCGAGTGAACAAAGCAAAATGGCAGCATTTACAAAAAGATCATCCAATGTAAAGGGCAACAGATGTCAAAGAGGCAACAAAGTACAAGGATAGGAGACATTTCTGGTCAGCATGACAAGCAGTGGTCAAAGAGTGATCAAGATGCTGGTAGGCATTATGCAAATCTGAGATTTAAGGAAGGGTTTGAAGGAGGATACTGTGCTTGTCCTTCGCTGTTGAGCATCCTCAGCCGCTTGTCTTGCAAGAGCTAGATTGTTTACAGGAGCGGGTGTTTAGGACTTCACCCAGTTAGTGTAATGAAACTGGTTGCTTTGGCAAGCGATTGCTTGGTATGCAAAGATCTCTCATGCTTGCACTGCAGCTCAAAAGGATCCTGCATACATTGGACTCACTGAACAAGTGTGATTCAGTCTGGACATGCACCATGTGCCCTACAAACCCAGGAGGTATTGGAGCTGCTGTGCAGGAGCAAGTCAACAGGGTACAAGTGCAGTAATTCCACCACATCCCATACTGGAGCTAATGCTATGTGCAAATTCACCTAGTGAGTCACGTCTGCTTGCATTAAAAAAAAACCCACGAAAACAAAATTGTCTTCGTATGTCTCACTGGCAAGAAGACACTGAAACTGGCTAGGCTGGTTGGGAATCAACCCGGCGGCAACCCTAGTTAGCAGATTTAGTAAATAAGGTAAGTGGGTTTTGTTTCTGTATCTGAAGACAAGGAGGACACAGATGGGTTCTGAGTTATGGCAGGTAGCATTCTACATTTAAGTTTGCAAAGCTTTTTATCAATTTCACAAAAAGCTGTTACAGAATTTGTGTCTTCTTTCAAACGAATCAGATAAATAGAATCTAAGGAGTCTTGAAATGTACTTGTTGAGTTCAGTTTTTTAATGTTCAGTGGCAGATTTAGTGAAGTCTTTTCCTTTTGAAGGAAGAACAACAGATCGCCATAGGAATGTAAAAGTTTGGATTTATTATATTGTACACAGAACACAGTATTCTTCAAACCTCAGGGACCCATTTGCATTTTATTTATTTCTTCTCAACATGAACACAATTTTGCAGAATCTTCCTAAGCCTGTAAATTACCGTATGAAAAGAGAGTACCCCTCCCCTGCTATTCACAACACAGAAAAATGGGACATTAACCTCACATAAAACCCACTGGCTTGTGTCTTGCTTCCTCATTAAGCCTGTCCCGATTTTGCAGTAATTTCAAAGGTGCAAGCTCACTTTTGTTTTTCCAATGATCAATCCACAAAGTAATGTCTTACTTAAAAGGAAATTACTTAAATAGTATCATTCCCTTTTTGAAGACATCCCCATCGGTTACATACTATTTTCTCAACATTGCATATCTGAAAACCAAGACAAATGTTTTTGAGCAATTTGAAGCCCTTACCACAAGGGAGAAAACAAGTATTATTCATATTGTTTGTTTTCCCACAATGTATTTTTATGGGAGAGCTGCGGGGACCATATTTTGTATTCAGGGAACAACTTCTGTGGTGTAAAATGTCTCTTTTTGGTATTCAAATAACCACAAAAGCAATGTAGCTATATCTCATTGCCATGGACATTACCACCTAAACCAACCAGAATGAAAAAAAAAAAAAGGTTATTTCTTACCTCATCCATTGTGAAAGACACAGATTTATGAGATAACATTTGGCAGTCTTGTGACCAATGATAATAAAAATC
>NW_010538145.1:693-1091 GCF_000687285.1 Phaethon lepturus | reverse complement strand
TCTTTCCCTTGGGCATCCAGGAACCACATTATATTGTAATGCTTCCAGTTCTTAAATAGCGCTGAACCACAGTGTGCAGGGCTGCATACCTTTCTGAAAAGACGATGCATTTTCCTTGTTGTCATAAAAAAGTGTTTATCAAAAGCACCCAAAAAAGGAAAGTCAGACATTAGACAAGAAAGAATTGGGTGGGAATCGGTGAGAAACAAGGACAAGCGTCTTCATTGTTGCTCCTGTCTGCCTTGCTGCAACTCTACCTACAGAAATGCTGCATTATTGAAAGTTTCCCTTTTGCTGCTGAAATGAAAATTGTTGTTTTCATTCTTCTAGTACCAGGGCATGCTCTTAAAATGTACTCTTAATAATGACAGAAACAAATTATATCACAGGCACAATAA
>NW_010538145.1:0-614 GCF_000687285.1 Phaethon lepturus | reverse complement strand
CTAGGGAAGTGTACTGTGCCTTGTGTGAAAGAAAAGGCAAGGAACGGACCATACTCGGAAATCCCTCACACAAAATAAAGTACGTTAAGTTTCAAATCACACATCATAAATACAGGTCTCCAGTATTTCAGTTTAGGCATAAAATATCCCAGAGTTTAAAAGGCTCCAAAGCTATGTGTCCCAAATATGAAAAGGAAATACAATATTGAGAGCTGTATTGGAATAGGAAAGGCGAAAGTCATTTTTCTGCCTTCCGTGGAGTCCATCCTCTTCCAGCGGCTGACGTTTATGCCGACTCGTAGCAGCATTTCAGAAGAGCCAGCTCGGGGTCTCAGGGACATGCTAGACCAGCCCAGGCGGTAGGGCTTGCCAGTGTGGTTCCCAGGGCGTGCAGGCACCCTTTTAGCCTCCTAGAAGGACTGCATCTGGTCCCTGCCAACAGCTGTGTTCGAATTGTATTTTATTTTTTCAAACATGAGTTCTCATTCATTTCGGGAGACTTCCGCACCATATTATCACTTGCTGACAGCAAGAAAGACCGGCCTTCGGGCCCATTTGCGGGTCCGACGGTGGGAAAAGACCACCTCGGCAGTGCCTTCACTCCCCGCTCCGCA
>NW_010538144.1:15143-65490 GCF_000687285.1 Phaethon lepturus | reverse complement strand
GTGCCCAGGTGGCCAAGAAGGCCAACATCATTCTTGCCTATATCAGAAATAGTGTGGCCAGCAGGAGTAGGGAAGTGATTGTGTCCCTGTACTCGGCACTGGTGAGGCCACATCTTGAATACTGTGTTCAGTGTTGGGCCTCTCACTACAAGAAGGATGCTGAGGTGCTGGAGCATGTCCAGAGAAGGGCAACAAAGCTAGTGAGGGGTCGTCTTATGAGGAGCAGCTGAGGGAACTGGGGTTGTTTAGTCTGGAGAAGAGGAGGCTGAGGGGAGACCTTATCGCTCTCTACAACTACCTGAAAGGGGGTTGTGGTGACGAGGGCGCTGGTCTCTTCTCCCAAGTAACCAGCGATAGGACGAGAGGAAATGGCCTCAAGTTGCACCAGGGGAGGTTTAGATTGGATATTAGGAAAAATTTCTTCACTGAGAGGGTGGTCAGGCATTGGAACAGGCTGCCCAGGGAGGTGGTGGGGTCGCCATCTCTGGAGGTGTTCAAAACACGTGTGGATGTGGCGCTTCAGGACATGGTTTAGGGAACATGGTGGCGCTGGATTAATGGTTGGACTTGATGATCTTGAAGGTCCTTTCCAACCTTAGTGATTCTGTGAGTTTTTGCAATTTTGTGCTGCCATAGAAAGCAAGTATATTTTATTTATGTGTTCCCAACCTCAGGTCAACAGATAAATGAACTTGGACGTATTTGGAGAACACTGCTAAATCCATGGCGAACTCAGAGAGAAATTAGCCCCTCCCCTGTTACCTCTCGTTTCTGTCCCATCCTCACCATGCTGGAAACTTGCAGCTTTCCTCCCAGCCTCCTTGACTCCACATGCTTAGTACAACTGAATAACACAACTGCAAAGAGCATCTGAAAAATAACCTTTAGGTTTAAGGCTCCCAGGGCACTATACAGGGCACAGACCTGGGCCAGTTTGCTGAAGAGAGAACTAGCCCACAGCTGTATAGCCACAAACAAGTCTGCACTCACTGGCCCAGGGACCAGAAACTACTTCCCGGGCTCTCAGGAGTGGTGATGTGCCTTTGCTTTTTATTATTGAGCAGATGCAAACATGAGTAAGGCTTGGCTGCATCTAAGCCATAACTAAGCCCCACTGAGATTTGCAAAGTAGTCTTTCCCCAACCTCCTTGGTCTGGACCAGCTGAGAAGATGAGCATTTTCTGAGCTTTTCTACCACCACTCAGAATAGAGAGAATTTTTATACACAGAATTTAAGTCCTTGCCCACGGTGTGTGATGCGCTGGATTCAGCCCTCTTTTCTGCCTAAATGCAGCTGAGTCCATTTCTTCCACCAAACCCATGTTTCAGAGTCACTCTGGGGCCTGCCTGTGTCTTTCAGACTTTGAGGTTTACATGAAATGAGCCAGCTGGACTGGCTCCGCAGCAGAGGTCAGGGTACCTGCTTGGGGAGAGCCGAGATCCAGTAGGAAGATGCAGCTGATGTCCCAATTTCCGCACTCTAGCTTTGAGCGGGTCGCAAGGAGCTGACAGGCTGTGCATCTGGTGGAGGGTTAATGAGGAAACTTTTAAGTGCTGCGTTACAAGTATCAATTTGCAGTTACAACCACCACCTGCAAGTACTTTCCCGGCATCCAAGGAGGGACAATCACTTGTTGCCACAACCTACAAAGGACTTGGGAAGAAAAGGTGTGAAGAAGGAGCAGCACCAAACAGATGACATTTTTCACTTTTATCCACAAGAAATACCAAAGAATAGGAAGTATTCACCCTGTGATATACAACGGACCTTCCTTAAAGCTAGGCTGAATAATCATCATATCATAAATCCTGTTCTGTGATTCAGGACAGTGCTTGTGCTGGAGCACACTGAAAACACCATGTCTGCAGCATGCCCAGAGAGGCTGACCAGGGCTGCCATGGACTTTGGAGGCTTTCTGATAAGCACACTTTTTGTAACACAATTTAAAGTTGACAACGTGTCTAAAAACACACACAATGTCAGAGAAGGAATGAAATGTTGCTTCCCTCTCTCCCCCCCAACCTCATTACAGGCTAAGGAAAAATAATGTATAGAGAATAATACTTCACCATCTAAAGAGTTTTTCTGGTTTCTAAATCTAGTGAAGAGTCATTGTATATTTTGACAGAAAAATGAATCAAAATAATAAAGTGAATACAAAATTATATTGCTGTCAATAATTTAATTTACACAAAATAGCACTGTGACATGGTAATTGTTATATATGATGCAGCATTCAGTATAATATTTGGAGAATGCATTATAGAAAGTCAACATTTAACTACTAAAATCAACTTACATAATCAAAGCTGTCAGGGAATCTTTACAGTTTTATATTAATTTGAATGTAATTTACTATAGAGGTGTCATTCTTAGAGGTGCTTACAATAGTTAATGATCTCTGCATTTCCATTATAAAATCCTATTTTCAAAGGTTTATAACTTTGTCTTAAGAACTCTCAGTCCTCCGGCACATTTTCCTTTCCTTACAAAAACTATGTTAGACATTTTAAACTTTTCTCTCAGAGCAGAAAGTGTGGTTACTCTCAAAATTCATTTTGAGGATTTGCTAATTTGCTGCTTGCTACCCAGGGATCTCAGAAAAAGAACGGTTCTTCACCGCAGAAGACATTATAGTTACATTCTTTTCTTCCACTTTCCTGAGTATTTTACCCCTCAGACCATTTTTCTTGCTGAAGTGTCTAAGCATCTTCCATTATTGCATCCCAACCTTCTCTGCATTGTTCCTTCTCTCCTTCCTGTGTTGCTGCCATTAAGCTTTCTGCCAGGTCCTTCTCCTCAGCCCAGACTTTGACTCTGGGCTCTGTTCTGTGTATTCTCACAGATGTCCACACTTACATTGGCAATTGCAACCTCCACCGCATGGGCTCTCCTGACTGCACATTTCCTCAGCCTCACCCCTTTTTTCAAGCTGCAGCCCTAATTCACTTTTCCAACTCATTAGAAGTCCAACAGTTAGTTTTGCTCTAGCAAGTACATTTCTCTCCCTGACCTTACAGGCTTGATTCATAGCAGACATTACCCATCAACCTACCTAGACCTGCTCTGTTGATTGTTTGGTGATTTTCAGTTTACCAGCCACAGGAACTACACAGCCCTGAGGCACTAAAGCTGTTTCCCCCCACCCCAGCCTTTCTGTCCAGGAGGTAGGACACTGCAAAGCAATTGTCCACAAACACATTGTTACAGGTCATTTCCAAAATCATAGTTTGAATGGCAAATTGTCAACACAAAGCTCTTACCCATAATAAAAGCGAAGCAAATAATTACCTTGTCTGCTTTGGTAGACCTGCTGCAGTTCATGGGTCTAGTTTTCCCAAATCCTGCTCAGATTCACTTTTTTCATCCATGTCAGTTAGCTGTCATTATTGGATCCTCTAGGCTCTAGCTTTCTGTAACCTCAGTGTTACTAGACCAGACATGTTTGAACCAATATGTACAACTGTATCCAAAACTTAAATCATCACTACCACGTAAACATCTAGATTTACACGGAAGTAGCTTTGTCACTTGTCCAGGATCTCTTTATTTTCCATGCGAGGAGAAGAGCTTTTTTAAAAGTATTTATTTGTGATGCTCTATTCTAGCCATTCTGTCTTTATATGGCCACTTCTGTCCAGTGCCAACACTTAGCCAAAACACTTCCTTCCCTTTTTCCATCACTGCCATTTTCCTTGTTTGAAAAAAATGCATGTATTACTTTCTAATAATTCAATGATGTCACAAATAAGATGGGAATCTCCTTTCCCATATGGATACTGAGAACAGAACTGTAGTTTCGGACAAAAAAAATCTGTTGCTTACATATCACATTACTGAAGCTGGAAAGAAAAACTATTTCACAGGCATGATGTTTTGATGATGGACTTGATTCAAGAAAAATGTGGTCATATTTAGACTGGATAGAACTGGTGACTGACTCAGCAAGATGGCTTAACTCTGTAACTAGGGCAGATAACAATGAGAAAGACAACACTGGGAGTATTCTCTTTGATCCTTCAGATTCATAATTTAGTGGTACAAAAGAACTCTAGAAATCACTTTTTTTTTCCCAATGGATATTCAGCTGGACACAAGCAGGATGAGTGTCTGGATAAATTACATTCTACAGAAGCATTTGACACACTTCAGATCTTTATTCTGTCTTTGGAAAAAAATACTAGAAGACTGGCTGTAGCATGGACTACTGGCTGAAAGTTTCTGGATGTTATTTCATCATTCCTTGTGTTGAGAAAACAGAACTAGAAGATGAAACTAAAATTGTCAGAGAAGTCAGGGACTGTATGGATCTCTTCTCTTGCAGAATGAATGGGACCTGACAGGCACAGGACCTTAAGAGGATGTTCTTTCAGACTGGATGGCAATTCTTGCATTTTCACTCTCCCTCACAGAAAAATCTACCAGATCGGTTTATCTCCATTCAATATTTTTACTCTCCGAGTCTCAATGAAGAGGTTTTCCTCTGATGTAGGTAGCGCTGCCCGCTCTCCCGAGGTTCACGCCCACTTCATTCAAGTATTCCTAGTGCAGCAGGGATGTTAGTGGCTACTGGCCTGCAGCCAACATCCCACACATTTCCTCCACAGCAAAAATGCCTTAATTCTGACCCACTGCCTTTCAAGTAGATAGTGAAAAAAATCAGTCACAAAGAGCTTTCCTTTTATCTGTATTTCTCCTTCAGAAAGATCTGAAAAAAACATCAGACATTGTCCTTTTCTTTTCTTTTTCAGGGTCCACGGTCAGCAAGGGTGAGGTTTAGTGCTGCTCTTAGAGCCTGAACCCAAAAAGAAGCTGAAGGCATTCAGACGGTGGTGCTTATAGGTTTGGGTAAAGGGATTTTGTAAGGAGGGGAACTGCAGAAGGGGTGGACCACATCGCCTGCCATTGTGCCAGCGGGCGCATCCAGCGCCTCTCCTACTCAGCAGCTCTTCTGCACGCCATTTCTTCTGAATCACTTCAACCATCGCCTACTGTAGGAGCTTGTGTTTTTCAGGCAGGCCACTGAAAAGAGATCAGAAAGGACAGTAACTTTTGGCTCCCAGGTGAAGTTTTTCATCCTCAGCACAGATACAAAAAACACTGCTGACATTACCTGATAACTGCGGACAGTATGTTCCAAGCCCAGACTCTGAATGGGCAAGAAGAAAACGTACACGCTTAGAAACTGGTCATGTTACAGGCCTGGCACAGCCACCACTAATGAATTTGAGTTGTGATAAATTATGCAACACACATGTATTCTTACACCCACAAAAGCCAAACACATACATGGTTTTAAGACCAGTACATGGAAAGAAGGGCATAGTGGAACAAAGCTGTCCATTTCATAACTCCATTGCACATAACGCTAAGGGAAAACAGCACAAATAGGTCGATATTTGTTAATCTAGCCAAGCAGAGGGGAGGAAAGGTGCAGTGATGTTTGCAGGGGAATGTGGAGCCCAGGGTTACAACCTGATATGTTAGGAGGGCTAGAATCAGAAGCCAGGGAGAAGAAAAGGGTTGGCAAACCATTTAGTTGATTTCCAGTGGTGCTGTCAGGGTGAAAGAAAGGTAAACTACCCTCCAAGTTAAGAAGTTATGTAGTCAGAAATATTTGAGGGAAGAGGTTAAGAAATAAATATAAAATAAAGAAAACCCCAAAGACAACAACAGTCTGGGAAAAATCACCAAGAAGTTCAAAGTAGATGGCACAATCTTGTGATACTGGTAGAAAGATAGTCCACTTCATTCAGTAGAACAAGAAAGTCTGGATGACTAAAAATAAGAAAGATAATGAAAATGGAAAGAAAGGAATTAAAGAAACCGTTACACTGACCTTGCATAAACAAAGTTTCAAAGATTGCACACATGCTAATGTGAGGAGCGGGATGGCTAGAAGTTTGGAGACAATTAAAAAATTTCACTCCTTGACACCAGGGATAAAGGTAGAATTTGAATGGAGATTAGATGTATTTGTTCCAGCTGATTATGATCTTGGAAAAATTACATGGAAACAGATGTTGCAATATACTGAATTTAAGGAGAATTGCAAAATGTACAGATGAACTCGAGGAACAAAACTAAAATAGTAAGAAGAACATAGGTTAAAATACAAGCTGCAGAAAACTTTTATTTCAGAAAAAAAGAGGATAGGTAAATTGGAAAAAACAGAGGAAAAGGCTGGCACCCATCATCGCCATGACACTTGCATTACATCTCACTTCCAAGTGCGGAGTCCAATTTAGGAGAAGGCAAGAAGCAGAATATTCTCTTTACAGGGAAAAAAAGGCTTCTTTCTTTTGCAAGTTCCTGTGTCAGTAGCCATTTTATGGGGCTGCCAATCATGGCAAATCAACTGAAAAGCCAGATCATTTTCTAAAGCATCTACCTTCCTAGAGAAAGATTTTAAAGTTGACTGTGTGCAGTCCAGCTGCTGCTTTTAATCTTTCCCTGACAACAGTAGTTGTTTTATTACTTTAACAGTCATTTTTAGCCCATGAATAGTACCACAGTCCTTGTAAGATAGGAAAATTCTTTTGATCTACAATTTCATAAGGTTTAGCAATGGACAAAGGATTTTTCCAGTATACTTGATCACACACTTGCTGAAGTTTAGGCTTAGAGCCAATAAAAAGTCACTGAGCTACCCATTTGGAGAAACACAAAAATCATTTTTGATGACTGATGACTGCCAGGAAAAAAAAATATAAAAATACTACCTATTAATAGAAAATTACCAGCAAGATTACTCCTGAAATAACTGTGATACATTGCCAAAATCAATTTCAACTTTCACACTGTTTTCATGCAGCATGATCTAGACAATAGAAAATATGGGTGCAAGGTAAGCATTGTATATAAGCATAAAAAAGTAAGGCATTTCAAACTGTCTGTAATAACTAAGAGAAACTGGGAGGAGACTGAGGCAGACACAGAGCAGTTTTCCAGCATAATGGCTTGTTCTACATGCTCTACAAATAAGAACTGTATGTTTTGTGCAATCTGAAATAGTGTATAAAGTCTAAAATAAAATATATTTCCAAACAAGAATAAAAAAACATTCATCAACTGTTTCAAATTAAAAAGTAATTGAAAATTATAAAATCTGTAATTTTTATTAGTACAGACTGCAGTACTTTGAGCATTTACACATATATTTAACTTCACACACATGTGCATCCCATTTTCGTGTTCTATTCACACTTGAACCCATTCTATTTTTTCCTTATGTATAAGGAATTAAAACAGAAGACTTTTGTGATATTAACGTGTAAGGACAATGTTTCTAGGGTGGCTATCAATTTAGCAGCTAGTCATCTGAGTACATATCTACCTATGGGGAATATTTAGATAAGTAGTTGAATTGAAGTCTAACTTCTTGGAGTTATTTCTAAAATAAAAGTGCAGCAGAGGGTGTGTGTATATATAGGTATATAGAGATATATATATTAGTAACTGAACTGATGAAGCCTGGATTGAGTTTCCTTTGAAAATTGTAAGTCCACTGTCATTGCCAATTTCCATATAGACATTCCTTTCTAAAAACCTACACCAAGCTTAAAATGTAAACAGAGTAAAAAGAAACAATTCTCTTTTTAGCTGGGTGCAGTTAGAAATCAGTCATCTTGATACTTAAATGAGACTGGTCAGAATGAAATTAAAGGAAGAACAGGAGTTCCTTCCCTACCTCCTGCACTGTTCAATCGTTCACATATCTGTAGTATTTCTTAAATAAGTCTATTTCAGAAGACAAAAACATTGGATTTCATACCTTTTTCCAGACAGCTTTCATTTATAATATCTTGAAATTTCCACAGAATTCCCCCAAATCACAATTTCTGGCAAAATACCAGCCTGACTCCTACAGTCTAACATTCACAACACAAATATTTTGCTTCAGTATTTTCAGATAAACCACTGCGCTTTGGTTTCATTACATTCTCTTGACATAATATTGAGAGATGTCTCTGTGCAATTATTAAAAAAGGGAGGTCCTCCCCAACCAGTCAAAACTGACCTCAGTACCACTGACCTCGAGAAATCATCTCTCAGTGCAAGCAGAGATCTTCACCCCTGTTTCTCCAGTTTTCCAGATCTCTAAATGAAAGTCTTTTTAAAGGCTCATCCTTGGCCTAAACACTTCAAGTTATATTTTCAGCCCCACTGTTTTGTGATAATGCACATCTCTGAGCTCTGCATATGCAATATTTTTCTTTCCACTCTTTCCTCCAGATTAGGAAGACTCAGAGGAAAGAATTTGGCCCCTGTTGTTTGTTAATTATGTTCAGAAGTTCTTACAGAACATAAATCTCTTGCATCAGGCCATACCCAGACTTACAACCGCCTAGCATTTGCCCACTCACCCCTGTTAACTGAGTTATCCCTTGCCCTTATTGACTCTTGAGCTTTCCCTTTGAGACCTTAGTCCACTACAGAGGGAAAGATGCACTTACTGCAGGAAACACAGCCCCATGTTTCTGCATCCTTCCTACCACATCTTGCAAAGTACTTAAGACAATACATTGTGCAATAAAAATGAATGAAAATTTGGAAGCACAAGCAGAGCTGTGCTCTGATAATCCATGTAAACTGCAGTTCATGTCGGTGTCCTCTTCTCCGAGTACTGTAAATAACTAAAAAGAGGTCTGGCTACAAAGCCTACTGAGGCCAGGAGCAATTGCCCCCCACAAAATAAGATGCAGCCAATGACTCTTCCCAGCACAGCAATGCCTGGGGAGTTCCTGCTAACCCAGACTGTCACCAGCTGCCACCGTGCAGGCACAAGCAGATCATTGCATGTACAAGGCAGCAGCTCCATGAGGCCTGCAGGAAGTTTGTGCAAATGGGACTGGTTAAGCTTCAGGGTGCAGAGACTACCCTACCAGGACCATTCTGTTGTCTACAGTCTTGTTTATTTAACTGATGATTTACGTCTGCAAAAGCATCAACTTCTCAACAAATTATTCATCAAAACACTAGCTCCATGCTTTCTCATTTCCAATACTGACTTTCAGGATATTTCATCTAATAAATGAAGTAGGTATGAATAAACAAACATGGCATTATACTAAACTCATTAATTATGCACCAAGCTACACAGTGTTAGCAGTACACACAAGACTGGGAGTTCATGGAAGATGAGTCTGCAAAAGGGAAGGATTATTATCTACATGATCAGAAACCTCATTTCACTTTTAGCTTCACCTGTTTTGGATGTTTTGGCTAAAAATTGATTAATAATTTCCAAGTTGTGATTGACTGATTTAGCATATGATATTTCTATATGATATTTCAGTGTTCTACACACGGTACCTAAGAACAATCAGACTAAAGTCTTTCTCACGCAGTGTTCTGTCTCTGTTCATTTGTAAGCTATTCCTCCGTCATTCTGTGTGGGACCAGAGAAACAATACAGAGCTTTTCACCTTGGAAAGGGAAGAAAGAGAGAAAGAAAAAAGGAAGTTCCGTTCTCAACAGGGAACAAAGGGCCCGATACCTTCACATTGACACACTGACTCAGACCATCTCTTGTAGAAGGAGACAAATGTTGTCTTCTGAATTACAGTCCCAGCTGAAGCTTTTCTGCATAGCAGAGCAAATCATAAATGGAAGGCCCTCATTAGCAGATAAAGCTTTCCCAGGAACAGAATAGTGACTCAGAAATCATTGATTCCTAGACACCCAGAGTTTCAGCCATCCAGCCCCAAGACAAAAGGAAGGGAGAGGCCAAGATTATCTGTCACTAAAGCTGTGCTTGTAAGGGCCCTCCTGCAAAACCACTTTCAGGCACTTGCAGGACATTATCTGCTTTCATTCAGGCTCAGCACTCTTACAACTCGTCACCTTTCTCCTTGATGTGACAGTGACTTCTGCAGCAATCGCATTCCTCCACCTCCTTCTGGTGGCTTGTTTTCTCCTGGCTTCATTTACCTTGTCTGAAATATCAGCCAATATTCAGCACTGCTGTATCTGTTGCAAAATGCAGGTCAGTATTCTTTCAGTTTCTTGGTAATCTAAGAAAGAAATTATGCTGATGTACAATAAAGGGGATTAAACAACTGAAAGACTCCCATAGCCAATAACATCCTTGCACCTCATTTCTCTGTCATTCTCCCAGCAATTGGTCCTGGTCAGGGTGCTGCAGTGTCATTCCAACAGTTGGCATGAGCACCATCAATTCCCCTTCCTCCCAGTTCCCATCTTCTCCCTCAAATCAGAAACAGCTTTGTATCACTGGAGATGAGGAAGCATCTTCCCCTGGTAACAGATGTAGTATGAAAAGCGTGAAAAAGAAAAAAATAAGTCTCTAGCATTTGTATAGGTGTTTTTTATATATATATATATAATTTGTATGGATCTACCTGTTATCCAAAATTTCTCACATGTAACTAAGAGAGCATTTGGTTTGCTGTTTGGGGTAGGTGGTTTCTCACGAAAACATATGCGGTTGCATTACGGCTATAAATGTTTCTTTTGAATACATAACACTGTAACAGTATGAAAATAGCTGTGCAAACCTTTTACAGGTGATGTTTGCGTAAACCCAATAGACTAAAGTAGTATCAACTCTGTTAAAACTCACTCATCAATTTTCTATGAACAGTTCTATAAAGGGAAAAAATGTCTGTATCTTTGATAAACTGAGTATTGATATGAAACAAAACCAAGTGTTCAGAAAATTTTCAACAAACGAGGTAATATTGTGATGCATATTAAGACCTTTCAGAAAGAAACGTTTATCGCTTACAAGCTTCCAAAGCAAGCTGGATATGTAGGGCTGCTGGATTTTTTTTCTTCAATAAATGGTGGAGAAAATTGCAGAATTGATATTAATCTTGACCCTTACTACTTCTTGCTGTAAGATTTCCTCACAGTCTATTCAGATTTATTTTCATAAATACCCCTTGAAAGTAGAGGTTTTAAAACCCGAAACGATCTGCCTCTCCTGTACTGAAAGGTGAAGTTGGCTATATTTAGAATCACCTTTGCAGAAAGGGAACACCTCAATAAATGCCCTGCACAGCCATTTGTGACAGAGCGTTATGTGTCTGCCAACGCAATCTACATTTTTTACGCTAATAGTACAAGTCAGAATAAATATTATCTCCACTCATGTGACAGACCTTTGATAAAGCAGAATTGGTCTGGTTGATTAGGAGTACGTGTCAAACACAGATAATGGGGGAATCCCTTTCAGCAGCAGCACACAACCTCAGCAACCATAATGAGACCAATTTAATGAGCCTTCTGTTTTACAAGAGATATTAATTGCAGTCCTGTCACATAAGGTACAACTACAGATAAAATACGTAAGAAGGAGGGAAATTGGATTTCATTCAATTTTTGTCACAATTATAAATTTTCTTGCAGGATCATGAATCTCCCTGCTGCTGATCTAAATACTCTGGGTGGCTGACATGCTGCCATAGAACAATGTGCATTGTTATGACGGCTGTTGAACACTAGAAGAATGTCAGGCTTTTTCTTGCATCTTTCTGCCATTATGATTTTTATTCTACTCTAGGCAATTTTTTTGTTTGTTTGTCTTGTAAAAACACAAAAAGAAGGCACCATCCACAAGGATGCTTCCTCACCTCTCACCAGTACCATCATGATCTTACAAATGTTTCTGAAAGTGCTCCGTTTGATACTTCTTCAGTGAGGCTCACAGACTTACAGTTAAACATACACCCAAGCGTTGCGCTGGATTGGAGTACAAATTATCTTCATGCAAGTAAATCAGAACTCCCAGTTCAGTGTTTCAATAGTTACAACGCCATCCAATTACTCTTCATAATAGAATATGTGCTCTCTGTGTATTATATAAATGTCGTATTACCAAAGCCTGTACTCTCAGGCAAGGCTCCTTCGATCAAGGGAGAGGGTGGACTGCCAGATGATAGATGGTCCTGGCTGCTGCATGGCAGTGAGGATGCTCTCCCACGCTGCATCCTCACCTGTAAGTCAGATCAGCTGCGGGCTGATCACCTGTATGTGGCAGCTGCTGAACAGTGGGTGCTGCCTGCGTGTGCGTTGCAGCACTGAACAAGCCTCAGCCACCAAGTTGTACATCTGCTTGTGTCGGGGATTGACGGTTAAAATTAATTCTAACAAATACATTGTTACTTCAGTGGACGTAATGTGCTTCTGAAACAGATCTAGGTTGCCTTTTAACAATGAGTACACTTGCGGTGAACCACAGTGGCTGCAGAGCTCTGTCTATAATATATTCAGTCCTAATTATGCCCAATTACAAAATGGGAGAAACTTAAAGAAACAGTCCTTATCCCTAATCCAACCATCAGGTCAGAAGAGTTCAGTTTGCTTAAAGACACTGCAACAGCAGGTTTGCAGACAGCCTTGCTCCTGAAGACGTGAACCCTTAAAGCTGTTCATAATCCTAAACCTCACGTCCTGGCGATGCCAACAGGCCCCAAAATGTAGACATGTACAACCTGTGAATGTACCCAGTGACTTGGTCATCAAAAGGTTGATTTTTTTCTCCTGACTGAGAAGGAAATAGTTGAAAAAAAAGCAAAGATGGGCTAATTTTTGTACAAAATATGTTAATATCATTCTGTTATTTTTCATCAAGGAACAAGGACACCCACAAAGACAAATAGACTTTTGGGAATATTTAGCACTTATATAGGGCTTTACATGCCAGCCTGGGATATTATCCCAGACAGTTTAGGACATCATAACAACAGAGAGTCTAATGCTGCTTGCTTATGAGAATCCAGACAAGCTCAGGCTCACTGGCAGAGTGGTTACATGTCAGGCAGCTTCTAAGAAAACTTTCCCCTCATACATTGGTGCCAGCAGTAAAGTCCACTATTTTCTGCACAAACCTTGCATATTCAGGAGACGTGGTACCGCAATTCAGCCAGCCATACACATACTGCAGAACTCAAAGCATGGTGTAAGTTTGTCAGCCAAATGAAACAAAACATTGAAACACACACTTTTTGAAGTCTGGTCTTATTCAGCAAAACATTTGCATGCTTTTGGACACATGTCCGAGTGATAGTGGTTCTGAAATCCCATCCTCAAGAAGTGACTCAGGGCCACATTTGTCCCAAAGATGCAAATATGTACTAACCTGCATTCTCAGAAGTATCTTGGAGTCCTAATTCTTGTTTTAAAAGTCCCAGCTGGAGTTTAGCTGCATTTTAGGAACCTCAATAACTTTACAAATCCTGTCCAAAGACTTTAATTTGCTTCTGAAAAGAGGTGCTTTAAAAATTATAAATATGTAATTCACAGTAATAGAACCTCAGCATGTATTCCCAGACCTGTTGGACCAGAAAGCAAGTCTGACACTGGAAAGAGCATCTCTTTACTGCTTGTATGGAAATGCTGAGATCATTCCAGGTGACCCTGTGCAGACACAAAAGGACTAACAGGGGTTTTGTAGGCAGTATTTTCTGATGGCAAGAAAAAAAAAAAAATACACAGATGTGAGAATATTCACTGGTAAAATTATTGAATAATCATTTCATGATTTTGTTTTTTTTTGTTTTTTAAGATTTTCATTAATGGAAAATAATGATAAGACAGTGCAATATATCATTTCATACTCTGCACCCTGACAATATCCTTTCTGAGATTATTCATTTCATTTTTCTGAAAAGTACCATGCACATATAAGCTACTTAATAAAATACAGGAAGTTATCTTCTAGCAACCCCCTTCCACATTTTGAACATGAAAGAGTACACTAGAATATTGATAGCCCAATGCAATATTTTAATGTTGGAAAATATATTAGTTTTCAGTAATTACAGTGACTCATCAAGAAAGAGAGAAAATAAAATGAATATATTAATTCATTTTGATTGTCTTTTGTACTGTCACATCGTGAGCAAATAAGAGCCTCATGTATGTGAATACAGCATCTACTCTCTTCTGCAGGGAGACCACTTACCCACAGAGTTGGGACGGAGCGGTTTCTGTGACCTCTGTGAAAGTCAACCCACTCCCCCGCAGTTAACGCATTCTAAAGATCATCCTTTGTCTCAGTGCCTCTGGTCACATACTAGCAATGGACTCTGCTACACTGGAATTAATCAAACAAACTGCTCCAAGCTTTAATCTTTTATACAGCAGCCAGTGCAACACAGGGTGTCATCTCATGAGTCTCATATTTGTACACATCCAGCAGAAGAAATACATGTGTGACATATTGCCTTCTCTGTGACCAACTCACTAATTGATATTTTCAGCTTGTTCTGTGATAGTGGCTTCCTAAACCAAGCACCTATGAGTAAATAATAGCAAGGACAGATCCATTCTCTTACATTGAATTTCAATGACCATGATAAAACCTGGGATTATCCAGAAAACAAGCCTTCCAGTATCCAGGAAAGCTGAATTTCCAAACCACCAACACAGACCTGACAGACAAACATCTAGACTTCTCAGGATCAGTGTTAAAAGGCCAGAAAATTGTGCTCCCCCACTCTGGAACCTGGGCAAGGAATGTGGGAAGGCATCAGATACATCCTATAGTTTCTTGTATGGCTTTTCCAGGACATCTGAAACACCTCAGGTGAGCATGTACCTGACACCCTCTTGACGCTTCAGTTTGCTCTCCCTGCATGGCACCAGCTCTCTGGGAGCCTATGAACTGCAAAAGCGCCCAGGAACCCCTGACGTAAGGTGGCACCTGCACCAGATGAAGACATCTAGTTATTGGTTTACGCACCCCAGCCTTCTAGCAAACATCCCAAATCCACAGTTCAGGCCAAACCCTTCCTTCCTTGCTAAAGTTAAAGGTAATGATTAATGTCCAGGTCAGCAGTGCAGAACAGGTCTGGTACCCTGGGGTACGAGATTTCGCATGAGTTGGGGAGCGTGTGTGAAAAGTGTTGTTAGCTAGTCTCCTCTCGGCTACTGTTAGAGGAAGGTGCTTGTTATTCCAGGGGAAATTAGAATACTTTAAGCTCACAAAGTATTTAAAATGCAACTACTTCAAAAAGACAGGCTACAACTGAAGTTTTCAGCAGTGGCTTTCAGAACCCCACCCTCAGCAAAGCAGAAAGAAAAGAAACGAGAGCTCAGCATTTCTCACAAAATAGAGCTGTGTAAAACCCCCAGGCCAAAAATACTCTTCAGAGATCCTCGGAGAGCATAAAAGATCAAAACTTCAGCCTCAGCCCTGTGTATCTGAATTGCTAATAGATGCTCAGTACTGTCTCCTTCTGCAGCATCACACAACGAGGATTAGAGGTAATCATGTTTTTAAAGAAAGGGAGTGTTTCACATTGCCAGAAGCATCTTCGGGTCTCAGACTCAAAATTATGATATAGCATTTTCTGTCTTGCCCTGCACAAGGTTTTCCAATCACCAGTTTATGAACAGCTGCATCAACACTGTGCTGTTCTTATGTGCTAAATAACAATGGGACATTGCAAAACTACAAAGGCTTGTCCTGTCCATTTAACCAGTGCATCACATGGAGGCAAAGCATAATGCAGCCCTGTGAAAAGTCCACCCACAAACTTCATTTCACACTATAGAACGAGGCACTTGAGTTCTCTGTCTTCCACCTCTCACATGAGTTCACACGACAAAAACTTAAACATTTTGGAGACTGCAGAATACAGCCTTCCAAAAAGTTGCCTGCTTAAAAAAAAGAAATTAAAAATATTTCAGTCTACCTTGCTATTTGTTTCTTGTTCAAAACTGTTGTGTTCAGTTCGGTTTAAAATGTAAATAAAACAATAGAACAGGGCAGCTGGTTGAAGAAAAAAGCCATGTCATCTTATTAAAACCTAACACTACAGAATTTGAACCCACAGCACTTTGACTATAAAATGCTATTACTAGAAATATAACTTTTTTCATTACCAAAACATGCTGCCTTACATCGCAAGATAAAGTTTAAAATATACTGTGGTATTTGTTATCAAACAGGAGATATTTATTTTATCAATTTAACACACAACAAAACATCCATTATACTGGCACAGTGGTACCAAAAAGGACAACCCCCCTCCCCACACGCAGACACATGCACACACAAACACACACTGGTCTTATCCCAAGTTGGCAGAACAGCCACACAGCTCAAAAAGGAGGGGCTAAAAGAGCAACAAAACCAAATATTAACCATCAAAAAAAGACACCCCTTAGCAAAGCTATATTTGGAAGACAGTATTATGTTACAGCGGTCCATTGATGGGACTATACAACAAAGGTAGCGTCACAGCAAAAAGACATTAAAAAGAAGGGATAGTGAAGAGGATTTAAAACTACTATTTTAGGAGTCTATTTTCCCCAAGCAGAGTGGTAGAAATTAGTGAGGACTGTATTTAAGCAATCAAATATTCCTGGAAGTCCTTTATATAAACAATTGAACCTTTCCTATTTGGTTTTATTCAGATTAAAACTCTTTTTAGCATTTAATGTTATAATTAATTAATTCTCTGTACTGGGAACTACAACAAACTTGGAACAATTTTCTTAAATGAGAAGACAGCTGATGGCTCAGGTTTCCCAACACTGCTCATCTTTAGCCTGTATGAGAATTCATTGACAAACTTCCCCACCAAGCAGAGCCTCAGTGCTGTAAACCACCAGTATTTACATTTGGTTTTAACAGTTATGAAAAAACGGAAAATATCCTTCTGCAAAGAAAAAGGAGACCGATAGCTCTATGTTAAAGTGGCATGCAAACAATTAATCAGATCCTGCAACACGCTGAACATGTTCACCTTCCATAAATTCAAGGTGCTGGCAGGGTGGATCCAAGGGCACAGACTGGGGAGTTTTGCATGATACACTTCTCCTCGATGTTACTCCAACAACAGTTATACCCAGAAACTTCTTCAGCTACGCACAATCAGTACAAAATGTGGTGTTTCCAGTAAGAGCCTGAAGACGACTAATATCAGTTAGCAGTCCCTCTAAGTCATCTGTATTGATGCTAAGGGCCCTGTTTTGATCACTTAGTTTAAACACAGGCGCTGCTCCTTTGATTTTACAAGGGTATTTACCGGTTTAAGGACTGCAGGAGTCAACAGACATGCCAGTCCTCACAATCAGGAGAAAGAACCTACTTAAATGTCGTGGTTAAATGAGACTTTAAGACCCAACTCTCTGACATACTGGTGAGCACAATGAAATTACGGTAACAAACCTTGTGCAAATACAACTGGAGCAGGATACGGCGCTCAAAGCCATTTGAAAGCTGCAGAGAGCCAGATGGGACATCTTCCAGATGGTATAATCACACTCTCAAGAAAAGAAAAACAAAGAAAATTTTGAAGTTGTCAGGTACAACTTCAAGCAGGTGCCAGTCTTCCTCAGCTGAAGGCATTGAACAAAATTGCAGGAATGAAAAACAGCTTACGTAGGTGATCCTGAAAAATTAAGCTAGAACATCGTGATGGGAGCAGGATAAATGACATTTCTGTTGCCTACTTAGGAACTCTTTTGAAAAAAACAGTGTTAAAATAGATCAACAAGTTAATCACCATTGACTTATTTTCCTCACGTCCACACAATTTGAGAAGGGAAAGTGTTTCTTTCCAACCGGACTGTTAAGACACTACCTTGCAAATAAGAACTCTCTTTCTCTTTATTTGTAATGGGTCTTGACATTGACATTGTCATGTTAATTTGCCAAATTCAATCCCAGTACTTCCTTGAATTGAAGCAGCAAAGAGATATGAACATCAACCACCAGCTAAGTCAATGAAACACAAAAGTTGCCCTTTTATGGTCAGTTGTACTCCCTGTACTTTTCTTCCTTTTAGCAAAATTCATGGTCAGATCCTGGAAAAATGCAGACTGGATAAATTTTAAGTTATTTTCTTGTTTTAGGTAAAAAAGAGGAACCTTTGAAGAAAAAAACCCCACATTGAATCATTTGACCTATCATGTTTCTCAGAGAAAGCAAGCTAAAATTTTATCACAGCTGAAGTAAATTGGCAGAGGATTTGGCTGTAACAAAGACACCACTCTAAGCACGAAGTTTCCCATTTTGTGTGTTCAGAGATATACCTGCCATTGCCTGACCCCCATTTAGGATGGGCTTTGAGGTAGGGGAGCAAAAGAACTGAGAGAAGCCTGTAAATGGGAGCCAACATGAATGCAAGGACTACGTGCTGCATATTGGTACCTGGAGAAGATGCATGGAAGCAGACTGCATGGGTACACAGACACATCTGCCAAACCAAGCACAGAAGATACAGAAAACTGTAAAAATTAAATATTATATTTTGTATGTTTTTTACAAGCACCTGGCTGATGCAGGCCCCAAAGATGGGAAGAGGCTGATTGCTGTCTCACTTTGTAAACAGGAATTTTAATACCTTTGGAAGACACTGGAGTGGTCAAAAAACCTTGGGGAGGGCTTTCATCTATCTTGTTTTACCTCCATCTTTCTCACATACACCCTCAGTCTCGTGCTGGGTTACAGCCAGCTGCGTATGTGTCATGCTTGATTAGATACGTAAGAGAGAACAGGACTTTGTTCCAAACACAGGAGGAGTAAGGCATGAAGCTGCAAGAGGAGGTTGCAGGGAATGAGCATGAAATACTCTGTGCTGGCTTGCCCTATCTCATGGGCCACACTCTCCCAGAGGCTGAGTCCTGCTTTTTAGTCCTACAGCTCGGGGTGCTCTTCCATCAGGAGTACAGCATCAGGCTGCTGTTCTAAGCCATCAGGAATCCCAGACTTCTGTTTTCAAGAACACCATTGCTGCCCCACCTCCCTTTCTGGGGGAAGATACGCCTTTGTTACAGGCAGATTGATTACTAAGAGCATGAGAGCTAAACAATATATACATTCACACAAATTACATATTGTGTGAACGCAAGGCTTTGGTTCAATCAAAGGCAGCAGCCTCAGAGGGAATTGAGTGGGGGACATGAATAGGTTGAAATCAATGACTTGCAGAGATACAGTAGAATTCAGCATCATGCTGTGTCTCTGGCTAAGTTTACAAACAAGTGTCTCAAGAAGATAACAAGCATTTAAAACTAAAATCATCAGCAGCACAACAATGGGCAAGAAATCTGATTGTAACCTGTAAATCAAATGTCAAAGGTCTTACAAGGCCACTGATCACAGGTGGACACTTAACAGAAATGTGATACTGTACACCTGATACAAAAAAGCTCTCTTAATCTCTTCTTTCACATGCATAAGTAACTCACACTGCATGTAAATGTCATATCTCTAGTAAACAATTCATTTAAAATCATTTATGTACAGCAGAAAATGTATTTTAATGCTATTTTTCTAAAGGTCAGATAATGCAAAGAAAAACAGATAAAAAGGAGACAAAAGCTTACCCACGTGATAATTTGAGTCTCCTACTAATAGCTTATATAACCCAATGGTGTTTGAAAAAAAATAAGGATTACATAAGTGAGAAGGAATAAGTAGCACGACAGGGTCAAGAACAAGACTCAGGAAATTCCCATTAAGGCAGTTCATCCCAAGTTTACTCTTGCATAAAACAGCATAAGAGAGCTTTCTCTTGGGTACAGTATACAGTATGAAAGTATAACAAATGATTATAGCATGAAAGTATAACAAATGATTATAGCATAAAAGTATAATATTCTCTTTCCAGTACAGATGTGCTAAACCATAGGATTTGGCTCCAGATTTGATTTTCATTCCCACCAGACTCTGGCAAATGCCACATCCCATGTTTTGATGAGGTCATTTCAGGACATAAAATGAGAATTAGTTATGAAATCCACTTTCCAAAACCCTCAGTACCCAGAAGTCAGAGGAACTCTGAACTTCCAGGATCACCTCTATTCTATAGCCTGCCAGACAGACAAACTTGACTTCAAGAGTTGCTATCAGAGCAGGACAAGTTGGTCCTTCTGATTTATATGTGACAGTGCCTGGTTTCACATGTACACTTATGCCTCAGATGGGCCACACTTTCCAAAAATGTGCTTGAATTTTCCCTTCATCCCTAGACAGCACAAACAAATGCACACACATGCACCAGGGCACATTCAGCTTAGCAACAGAAGCTAACAGAACACGAAAATTAATTTTATTATTTGCAAACCCACCCCTAGCAGCAAAAATATCACCCCCTGGCCTTCCTAATGCCGTGCTAGTGTATACACATGCACGTACATCCCAGAGAGTTTAGAATACTTTTAAGAGTAGTTTCTATTTGTTAGCGTGTTTCTGACCTACACTACGGTGCCACTAATTCTAACAATCCAAGATATTATCTCTTTTGGGAGGAAACAGCAAGACATGCTAAATACAGTGTACACTTACTAGCTGCGTAGTGGTTTCTTAAACAGCAATAACCATAATAAAGTTGTCAGATCTCCCTTCTCACTTCTCATTTGACACTATAACTGTCTCTATCATCTCAAGTTATTGTAGTGGGTAAGAGTCACAGCAAATAGCTCCTGTAATTATCAGCATGTTTATGTGTCCCCCAGATACAGCTATCCCCAGGATTTCCAAGAATATTCCTGAAGAGTTGAGTCTGAAAAATAAATAAAATGTTTTAAACCACAAAGAAGAATGCCAGTTGCCTCCTTGCAGTCTGGGCAGGCTCTAAACAGTAGGAGATTTTGTATTCCTGCCCAATAGTTCCCCTCAAGGGCAAAGGGCTTGGACATGCATCCCTCAGCTCTGAGGGTTGTCCCTCATTGTAGACTTGCACACCTAGAGATCAGTCAAATTTTAAACTTTTTCACAACCTTCAGTGGGACATCACTGCTGAATCCTTTTCCAGTGAGCATCATTACAAATTCAGCAGCTGCTGAAATACCAATCTGCATCTATCAACCCGTTGTGGAGGGTTTAAAGTTGTATCATGGTCCACAGCTGCAATTCCCCTGGAGCACATGCTGCAATGTTTTGAGAGTTCGCCAAGTGGGCCAAGCCCACAAAGTTCCTAAGGTCCTGCTAACATGGTCTGCCACACAAAGAAGAAGAAGAGATATTTGCTGCATGCAAGGCAGCATCTCAGCAGGCAAGTTTATCACACTCCCCTTTCCCTTGCAACAAGTCCCTTGTCCAGACAACAGTGATGTGAGACAGGCAGCTGGGCTCTGTGGATGAGGCTTGAGTAGTCTGTAGGACATAGATTAGTTGGGCTTGGGCCTGCTGATCAAAGGTCTTTCCCAGTCTGGTGCATGGCCCCTAGCAGCCTGAGAAATGACTTGACAATGCCATGTCCCCGTTCAAAATGACATCAGAGTTGGTGCAGATATATGGCGTGGCAAAATAACATTGTGTTCTTCCCATCTTAGAAACTGTGAGTAGCTGAACTATTCAGGTTGCCTCTTCCAACCTTCAGAGCAATCCATCAAATGAGGGACTTGTAGATGGAAAGGTTTTTGTCCAGGAAAGAGAACTGGGAAGGACCACTGGAGTCAGAAAGGCATTTCCCCCCAGGCCAAACTGTTTTTTTCCCTTTTTATTGCAGCCTACTGCCACTGCAGTGACCTAGGACATTCCTATGGCACTTTCTAATTTTGTGACTTGATCTTTTACACTAATGGTCTCAATTTTATTAAAGGGTGCTAGAAAGTTTCATCACTTGGGAAAACAGGGAGGAAGCTGGATAGGTATTTTGTGGACCAGTCTGAACTACAGATACTTAGTGAGTCTGTTGGCCTAAAATGACACAAAATTATATAATTTCCATTAATTTTTCAAATGTTACATTGAAGGAGAAAACATACTTTCAAAGAACAGTCTCAGATCATGCAGGGAGAGAAAAGCAAGTCAAGTATACAAGCAAGGAGAAAGAAGCATACTACTTGGGAAAGATAGCAGTTAAAATATTCTTCCCCAAAAGGCTCCCACACCAAAGCAGTCAAGGGTCTTAGTTAGCCTGATAAGGCTTAAGCTTGTGCTGAGCTCTTAAAAATTACGGTGATTATTTTCAACAAAAGAATTATATGAAGAACAGAAATTAAAGCAGGCTCCTAGCTACCTATACCTCCGGGTGTAAATTCCTTTTCTCTTAGAAAGAATTCACGTTACAGAATGAGTTTTATTTGGTATACTGTTACACAGCTTTATGCTTCTTAATTTCTCTGTTCACTCACCTTCTGAAGAAAGGAAAAGGAAATTAAAAACAAAAGCCGATAGTAAACATACATTATGAAATATGAAGAATCATGGGACCAACTGACCACTCCAGTGATTATGAAAACTGTAAACTATTTAAAGAGAGCACTTTTCACTGCTCTTCATTAGGGTCTGATTACCTCAGCCATTAACATTTGGCTCTTATTATTATGATTGTGAGATACTGTTCACACTAATGGACAAAAGAAAGTTGACGTGGTTATCTTGATTAACTCATCAATAATCATTTGGAATAATTTTTCTTCATTCACTGGATGAATCATTCACATGTTCTTTAATAATGCACATTGTTGTATAGTAAATTAGCATTAAGATTACCCACCTCTGGGAGCCCCATCCTACTTCAAAGTGTTGCTCAAAAGAGATTTCAAATGTGAATTTTACTAAAAAAAAAAAAAAAAGGAATATCAGAAAACAATTATTTCTTTGTAATTGTTCAGTACACTGAGACACGTAGCCCTCGGGTTATGCAACTGAGCTCAACCTTTAAGCCACCAGATACTCAAAATGTAAAAAACACACTACCCATCTATTTGCATTCTTCTCCAGAGAGTAAAGCAAAACTCTCTTTCCTCCTAAGGCAAATATAAACTTGAATAATAAACTGAATAAAATGAAGTCACCTTTACGTAAACAGATAAGAATATAACCAAAGCCCACCAGGCTGTTTGTGGATCCAACCTTGCAAATCTCCACTCATGCGAGGTCTCATAGCCAGTGTGACTGCACACTTTGACTGTACATGTGGAAGTAGGTCCTGAGAGCTCAGCCCTATCTCCATGCAAAAAGCCCTGACAAGTCGGGTTCTTGCTAAGGTTTGTCTGTGGAGGACAGGAGGAGGTGAGCCTCTCCTGGCTCTAAGCCATGCCATGGTCACCGTGGCTCTTTGCAGAAGCAGTTTTCACATGCCTCAAACAGATAACTTTCCATGGAAATGCAGTGACATCCACCTCCTCCTTGGAAAGGCCAACACTAATAGCCAAGGCGATTCTCAAAAGGCTTGGCTTTTCCCATCTCAGTATATTTTGCTCCACCTTTTCTCCCCAAACCACTACTTACTTCCTCTCTGAAAATGTGTCAGGCAGCTGTCTTACCACTTAGCCCTTTACTACCCATTGTAACTAGATGCCCACAGCTCTGAGGAAAGGCAGGCTACTTCTTCCACCTTCCTGACCATACCCACCACCTGACAGTAACCACCACCACAAGCCAGGTGGTTAACTATCCTGTGTCCCAACGACAGCCAATGTCAGGTTGTCAGAAAAAAGATAAAACGGAGTAGATACTACATCTATGTCACACTTTCTCACTCCGCAGCAATTTGCAGCTTAGGAGCTTCCTGAGCCAGGTAGGGTATCTTTGCATTTAGCAGACGGATTTTTCTTACACTGATTTTTCTGATTGCTTTTTGAACCATGTAAGCCTGTTACAATCTGCAGCATCCTGTGGTGGTGACTTCCAGAGTTTAACGGCACAATGTGTAGAGAAGTAACTTCTTTTGCTTGTTTTCAGTCTGCAATCTGATAATTTTTTTTTGATGGCTCCTGGCAGTTGTATAGGAGGAGACAAGGAATAGTAATTCCCTGTGCACTTTTTTCATGACTCTCAGGATTTTACAGCTTTCTATAATCTCTTTCTCCATTATGATCTCTCTTCCATGCAGAGAAGTGCTAGCCTTTCAACTACACTTACGGTTTACTGCAATGACCAAACTGGTTTTTCTATCTTCTTTTCTTCTCTTTTCCTAATTTTGCTTGGTCTTTGCCCACTACTGAGCACTGATTAAATGTTTTCAAGACCTGTGATAACACCACTGTGACAGTAATCAGCTCTGACCCCATTACTGTGCATGCAGTATCAGGTGTGTTTTCTTCATGTATATTAATTTACTTTAATCTGTACTGAATTTCACCTGCCTTTTTTATTTCCTCGACACTCTGTAGCAAAAAACTTTTCTGTACATCTTTTAAAGCCTTTATTTTTTCAGTATTTTTCTTTAACTGTCCTACATAATGTCACATCAGTGAACACACTCACTACACCATCACCCACTTTACAAGTGATTATCTATGAAGATGTAAAACAGCCCAGGACAGCATTAGTTCCCAAAAGAGTCTGCTGCGACATCTCTCCATTAGGCAAGCCAATCATTTATTCTTGCTCCTTGTTTTCTATCTTTAAATAACTCATTTATCCATGTGAAGACCTCCATCTTTTACAGTTCAATTTCTTTAGGAAGCATTGGAGAGGGGCCACACTTAAAGAAGTCCAAAACTGGGAAAGAAAAGAAAGGAGAAATAACAAATCACTTCCGTTTCTATATCTCCCACTTTTCCTCATTCAGACACACACACCTCAGTTACAATCTGCCATGAAAATAATCTTTCTGAAGAACTACTGCATTTTCTCTTTTTGTAAATGATCTTTCTTAAATAGCATGGTTCCCAGTTGCTGTTATATGATTATTCTTACAACAGCAACAAAATCACCAAATGTCATTTCATTAATTTACCCACTGAAAAACTGTTTCACAAGAAGGAAGTTACCACTGGGGATGGAGAAGGAGAGTAACATTTGTTTGATGGTAAGGATTAATTGGAAAATAAACTGCATAATGGACACTTGTGGAGGAATAAATAATATAATGGAATATTTGGGGTATTTTCCTATCTTTATGTACAGCAGTTAACTATATAAATCCCCCACTTAGACATGAGAATAAATGCTACATAAATATTAAAATTCTTTTTATAGTTACAATGGGAAACACATCTTCCTGCGCTTTACAGATGAAATAGTGCTTATCTGCTCTTTTCTCTCCATGCTTTATGTAGCAGCTATTTCAGCACGCCGAATCTGCCTGCTGGGCGAGGAGGGCAGCTGTTCATCTGGTGCACATTTCCACTGCAACGGCTCCGGCAGGAACATTTGCACCTCCAGCCAACGCTATTGGCATCAATGTTGCCAGCGGGATCTGCAAGATTTCCGCTCTTTCATACACCTATCGTATGACAACACTTGAATTGTGTAGGTTTGTCATTTCAGGAGACACAATTCAAGATCTCTTGAGCGTATTCTCAAAGCTCAAAAAGAATATAAACAAAGGAAATGCCGTGGGTTTATGATCATTGCCATAAAACATTTTATCAGCTGAGGGACAGTACCCCAAGCTCCAATATATATTTATATGACTGATTCTTAGTTAACCAGGTAATTCTCTTAATTTTGCTAGTTTTTTATTTATTCTAGCTTCTTGGCCATTGCAGGCCAATCTCTGTGTCCGGTTGGGGGAAGGATCTGGACTAGCAGATGGACATTTGAGCCTACAGAAGCAAGAAGACTTTTTTGCTACCATCAACTACTAAGATTTACAGAATGAGAAATAATTTTAATTTTCTCCCTTTTGCTGCCCTGTCATTTTTCTGAAGTCTGAGAAGATAGGTGCCTTGAAAAGTCACCAGGAGGAAGGGAAGTGAAATTAAGACTTAACCATGTAATCAGTGTTTCTGAATAAAAGATCCAATACACTGACATTCTTACATTTAATGATAAGAAAATTTTCCATCAAAATCTACACACTTTATCCAAGAGAAAAATAATTTTGAAAAAAATTCTATTTTCCAGTCGGGTATGGTTTTGGCTGAGAAGCTTTCATCAGTTTTACTGGGCAGAAAGAGGATGCCAGTCAGTGTCTGCTTCCCTTTTCATCATTGGAAGAAGTATTTATACATAAATAGTCCTCATGCAGTACAAAGTCTTGCATGTTCTCAGCTAAATACAATTCCTTTTTTTCACCATGAGTACATCTGCAAAACTTTTCTGGGACATTTATTTGTACACACATTTTTGTTTCATTGTTCTCTTATTCCCAGAAAACTGCTTCTTTGACTGCCCTTAATTAAGAAACCTTTGTACTTTTGATTCATATCATGTTTTCCTTAATAATTAATGTATCATAAAGGTAACAGTGCTTAGTGAACCAATTGTTTTTCTTCATTATTTTATTTGAGAAACCAAAGTTGTCCTTTCACTCATCACCTGAGCCAAAATTGCACCAATAGGGGAGAACAAATAAGTAGAAACTTTGAGAGCAGTAAGAAGTGAGAGTGTGAGAATGAATAAAGACAACTGACATTACTTGCCTGCTCCAGCACACAAACATGGCCTGTCTACTACATCCAGTGAAAGCTATTTAGGTACTGATGAACCCGATGCGCATTAATGTGTTCACTTGATTTATGCAGTACCATTATATGATCATAAAAGACGTTGGAAACAATGAAAATAACTGGGAAAAAATATCCTTGAAGGAAAATATTAATAGATGAAATTTTTCAGTATATTAAGATGTTCCCATTTGTGAAAAATTCAGTGCCATTAACAACATACAGTTTGGTTTGGAGTAAGTGGTGAGAGGACTGGATCATTAGCTACAAAGAGGAAGACACTCAGCTCTTCAATAATGTAACTGCACTGCTGACCCACTGCCACATAAAGTCAGCTTAACACCTCATGAGGTCTAACTGGACAAAATCAATTAAATCTTGTTTCCAAAAGGATCTTCTTTCAAAAAAAGCACACCAATATAGGAAGGGTAGGATATAATTTGGATGTTACTCTTTGGCTCCCAAATCTAAAAAACACCCCAAACTGACAAGAACTCAAAAAGATATCCTTCTGTGTTATATATATGTGTGTGTGTGTACATGCATACATAAAAAATATATGCATATTTGGTTTAGTCATGTTTAAAAATAGAGGAGACTAGGATCAGTGGCTTTTCTGCCATTTTGAAGCATGACACTCCTTTACTATTCCAGTATCCTGCAGACACAGATCACATGTGACCAGATCAGTTCAAATGTCATCTATCTGAGTGAAGTCTTGGGCTCTGCTCTATAGGAAATATGCAAATGCTAAAAATAGCTGCTTGAACTAGAATTAATCACAGCATCATGCCCCATTCCCAAAATGGCTCCAGTGACAGGAGGTCTGAAGAAAAGCATCTAAGAGTTTTGGAGTGGATCAGAGTGCACATTTAATTTATGTCAAAATAGGATGCCATGTCACCTGCAGCTATATGTTAATTTAGTATAGTCTTTACATTTATGGGGCTGTGCAATCACCTTCTGAAATCCCTCAGTATGTACAGATTCTCTGGCATAAGCCAGAGTATAAGTACTTTATTTTTGTATTTAATGTAATCATAATTTGCTATTTCTTAAATTAGTATCTGCTGTTTGTAGTCAGCTTGCTTCATTGATCTCCTTTTCTCTGTCACCTCATTTCTTTGTTTTTAAGTATTTTTCTTTTAAATCAAACCTTAAAGTGTTTTCACAATAACACAATATTGTCACTTTTCAAATAAATTCTGGGCAAATTAGGTGCCTTTTATGGACAACACACCAACTTAATTTCCATGCTTTAAAAATTAACTTACATTTCACTGAAAAATGTAAAGCCTATGCTTGGATACAAAGTCCACCTGATTTTGTAGCTTGGCTAAAAAACAATAACCATAGCAATATAGTAAAGACATATTAACCTAGTTTTACGAAACACTAAGTAGAGCTTGAGTAAACAAAAATAATAGTGAAGGGAAAATTTTAATGTTAAAAAGTAGCCAACACAGAAGTATTAATCGGCTATTGTGGTCTTCCCAGCTGCTGAGGCTGCAGGGACCTCCTGGCCTTGGCGTGGAGGGCCCGCTCATGGCCGTGGGGAGCCACCACCACACCACCAAACTCAGCACTGGGTGTAGAAAAATAAATGCGTTCCATGCTGACCCCAACAGCTAGGAGGTCTTTTGGTTACACCTCCTGGAAGATATTGCTTTGGGGGGAGAAAAAGAAGATGCCTGCTGCTCCAAAGGGGAAAGGTCCCTTGTATCCCCAGGAGTCCCTGGCCCCTGCACTTTGCTGATTGCTGCTCCTCCGTGCTGGCCGTGGGATGACAAGGGAGGGGGAGCACCAGGAGGGCAAGGAGTCTTGTGATAGCTACACCGTGCCGCCATCTTTGCCATTTTCTTATGTTTCATGAAAAACAAACTGCAACCAACCTTGTGACCTTTACCTGAAGCATCCACCCACATGAGCCCTAAAATGCAATTCAATTCTTTCCCATAGCACTTTGTTCTGAATAAGTCTCTATAAAGCTCCTTTATTGTCTAGGCTTTTCCATCAATTTTTAAAAATTTTATTTAATTTTATGTACATCAATAAACGAGTAGTTGCAAAAGACTCTGAAACAGCTGGGATATAGCATGAGTCAGATATTAATTGGCAAAGCATGAAAACTATGAGTGACAAGTGTTTTACAGACAGGTTTTCCTGATAATGCAGAGTAAGTGCAAAGAAAGGCCACGACTAGAACTGCCAGGGGAAGCTACTTCTTTCTGAGTCCCAGGCAACTCCTGGAAGAAAAGTCTTGCTGATCGGCAAGACCTGGCTCTCAAGGCTTCCTCCTGTCAGACCTGTAGTCCGAGCCTCACATTTTGGACCATACAATTAATGAGGTTTGCAAAAGCCAAAGGGCTCCTGTCTGCATATGCACACGCCCATTTGTGGCGGTACACTGGGAGACAAGGATAAGAGGTGCTTCACAGACCCAAACTGCAAGAGGGCTCTGCATATGCAACCGGGTGGGTGAGCCCTCGCATAGTGACAGCTAGTGGTATTACCAGGTCTTGCGACGTTGTTAAAAGCCATGCGCGTTTTTAGGCTTTTCCTCAAAGTGCTGCTCCCTCTTAGAGGTGTGTGTTTATGGAAAAATCCATGAGTTCATTTTTTTTAAATACTGCTAGGCAGCAAATTTGGCCTTGGTGAGAAATGTTAAGAGAGAGACTTTCCAGAAGCTTTGAAGAATATGGGCAAATAAACCTTCAAACAACCTGTTTTCAAAATCTTCATTATTCTTAAGCCTGTTTTTTCTTTTTTTTCCCCTTCATTTGACTCATGATTTTAGCAGAATAGAAGAGATGCCAGTGCAGCTTAGAACAGCAGTTGTTGGCACATTACCTACCACCCATGCCTGCATACTTGGTGCGGACATGGGCCCGTGTGCAGACTTATACATGCAACTGCTGGTCTGTCTTACCTCTCCTCCCTCCCCCGAAATGTCCTAGCTTAGGCCTTGGGACAATAAAGGGCATGCAGGCTGCTTTTTTACTCTTTGAAACACCCCCGGAGAATCATTCCCAGGCAGAGGAATGCTCACTATGGCCATACCCAGTCGAGCTAGAATAGCAGGTCTGCATGACAAAACTCTTCTTAAAGCTATCCCATTCACCACTGCTATTTGCTTGCCTTGGATTTCTTGCCTTTCACTTCCTGCATGTGGAGAAGATGTGGAGCAGAGCCCTTGCGAAGGAGGGTAAAAATCACCAACAGAAGGGCTTTTGCACAAAATTTGAGAATGCTTTCAGTTAAGCATACAACCACCTAAGCTCCTGACTGCATGTTCTTTGGGTTTCATTAAGTCTAGCTGTGCTGCTCTTCAAGCCATTTCCACCCAGTTACTCACTCATCCACTGTTTCTTACGCATATAATAAAACAAACAGTAAGCATGCAAAAAACATATCCTTTCACCATATCACTCAGAGGTAGCCCATCACATTTGCGAGTCTGCCTGTCAGAATACAGCTGCTGCAAGTTTACCTGAATGCTCAGAGTTTGTCATTTCATGACTGGAGGCTGTGAATTGCAAATAATGCAAGTACTAAAATCATAGCCCAGTGCCAGCTGCCCTGTGGGAGGGACTATAAACTCTGCAGCCAGAGTAAACAGCAGGATACTTTGAGTGACCACTGCTTCATCCTCCCACACATATCTTATTCATCTTGTCTCCGTTTGATGACATTAAAAGCTGTTGCAGCATAAAAAGAAATATTAATCTGCAAGAGAAATATGAAGAGCAATTTAATACTCAGGCAAGCTAACAGATCTAGAACCATGGCATAGCTGTTACTGTCATCAACCAGCTTTCTAACTGAACAGAAGTTTTGGTAAGTTATGATTGTCAAGGGATACAGAAGTAGAGAGAATACATGGAATTTTTCATGTGACCCAAAGATGTGCAAAACTAACCATGCTTTATTAGATAGTGAAATAGTTGCATTTAAGCCATTGTTCATAAGACACAAGCAAAACTTAGAAGAGCTCCCTTGTTTTCCACAGTTTTGAATATCATCATTCCCCCTTCTCAGAGATTATTGAAAATTATTATTACTCGACTTCATCAAATAGTTGGTGCAAATACAAAGGAGAAATGAGATGCTGAACTGCTCTTACCTTCTGGGTGACATTTTATCTTTCATACACAAAGCAGCCAGGCAGGTGTTCCTGAACGAATAGTGTAAAGCTCTGCTGCTAAACCTGTAACAGGGTTACTGTGAACATGTAACAAGGGACTCCTTAACAAAAACCCTCCACCAATCTTTGCAAAAGAGCAGATTCCCCTGTTAGACCGGCACAAATCCGCTGAGCTTAACAGGTCTAATTTTCAGCATACACCAGTAGGATACCCAAGGCAGGCCAACAGTTACCAGCCCAGATAAATTCTGGTAAGGAAAAAGCCCATGCAATCTTCAGAAGAAACTGAAACAAAGGCTCAGCAGCCAGCCATTGTGGCTTTAACTAATCAGAGAGAAACCACCTGCAGGAATACCCCCTTTTCTGTTTACTCCCAGCAGAACCTTCCAAATGATGATTAATCACTGAATAAGCTGAACAACTGACAATGACATAATGACAAAGGGAAGGCAGAGAGGGGCACCAGCACTGGTGGATGTGGCTTGAGCATGGGTGGGTGGAACGGCCAAGGAAGATGGATGGCCTGAAAACGCTTGACACTTAAGTATCTCCTATGTAGCAGGAGGACTGCTATGCTAAAGCGAGCTGCCAACTTCAAGCAAATAATGCTCTACACAACAAGCTGACACACTTCCTTCAGCTGTCAGCAGCAATGCAGAGGGGCAGCTTCCTCAGGAACGAACTAATGAGGCTTTTAATTGGGATGTGAAGTCCCGATAATAACAGAAATAAGAGATACTGTAAATGACAAGATAATCCATTACAGCGGAAAGCATTGTGAATGTTTTACTGATTATATCCACAGATTATCCTACCTATGTCCCTACTAATTTGAAAAATGATGAATCATAGGGTTCAAACAGGACTCAGATGAGTCAATTATACTAAGTAGTGATATCAAAAGCTCATATTTTCCGCACTTAGGAATCAAGCATGTTTCACCTAACAACAAACAAAAATGAGCTGTGTTTCATGCTCTCAGTTGACCAAGTCATTAGCAACATGGAAGAATACTTCTTTAAATTTTCCATATTTTCAGATGGTTTTGCCCCCATGGAGTCCTTTCTGGCGGATGTTTATTAGCAGGAAAAACATTTGCAGGAAATGAAATATTGTCTTGCAGCATTCTGCTGATTCCACTTCTAATTTTATCAGTTCAGGGTTAGTTTAGGTGTTTCAGTGAATATCAACGTAACGAGAAAACTTTGACTGCTATTAGCCAAACTCTGCACATTCAGTATTCAGACTAAAATTGAGCTCCAATGTACAACTGGGGCATTGCTTCTTCTCTCCTTACCCACATAATGCTCTCCCTGAAGTTGAAATGCAGTGGTATAAGATTGAGCCTTACGGACAAATTCAGTATATATCATGGTTTGGGCAGTTATTTACACTAAAGCAGAATGATTAGGTAAATCTTCACACCTGCCAGGAGATACACAGGCATTAAGCTCCTTACTGCCTTTGAACACATGGCTGATAGATCACCTGGTACTTTTTACTGAACAAAGAAAGATTGTCCGGCTCAATCTCGTGCCAGTTTTGCACTGGATGAATCAAGTAGCAAAATTCAAATAATGTCAATAGTTGTAAATCCTTTTCCACTTATTTTGTGATTGTTTTTGTTTGATCTTAGGAATGTAGCACAGGTACAAGAGAAGAAGATTTGAAACAAACTAAATCAAAAAAAGTTTTGCTGGTTTGGTTTTCTGCTTTTGGGATTTTTTTCCCCTCTTCCCATAAGGAAAAAAAGAGGAGAAAGGGAAGCACTGGGGTAAATCAAATCCCAGATGCTTTTATTTTAGCTTCAGGTTCAGTTAGAACATTTTCCATTTTGAATTACTGCACTGAAATCAGGAATATCTCCATGTATCTGAAAAATGATGTGAATATTTTCTATATCTCAAAAGGCTTTTTTTTCGTAGGGGAAAACATTCACAAGCTACTTCAGCTACGTAGAATATAAATTAAGTCCAATCTCATTCCAATTATGGCAATTTGCATTTTCTTACTAATTTAACAGAAAACAGACAATTAAGATGAGAGTTACTGCAATGACGCATCTGCACTTCCAGACTTTAGCCTATGTCAGTATTTTTATAGTGTACATCCTTGGCCAATGGTTTAGTAAAATTTAGTTTTCCCTACCATTTTCTATAAAAGGTCTCTGTCATCAAATGCAGCTTTAGAAATATCTTAGCTTTGAAAAAAATAAATAAAAACAGAAATTTGAGGACTGAGACATTTATACAAACCCAAAGTAAAAACCATCCAGGAGCTTTTATCATTACAAAACCGGGATCTTGTCAAAGTGCCCAGAGAAGGACATGCTTAGAATGTCTTTCTGTAAGAAGCAATGCAGAGACTATTCCTCCTGTACAATACTCCTTCTTCATGCAGGAGGTGGATTAACTACATATAATAACGTGCACTTCTATGCAATAAGCTTGCAGTTGCCACATGCATGAAACTGTACTCAGCTCTGTCTGAGAAGCCTCCATCACCCCACCTCCGCAGCAGTATGGCTACTTTCCGGCTTTCCTGTTTAAGCTGCTTTGCAAGAGGGGGCCAGAGAAAAGTGAAAGTATGAACTGTACCGTAGCACTTTAAGAAAGGCATGGAGCACAGTCATTGCTCAAGGACTAGTTGTGTATTCTGCATATGACATCCTGATTTCAGCTCAGGCACTGCAGATCCTTCTGTGGCATCAGTCCTTTTTGAAGACAGGGTTTGGTTCCCAGTCTCACTCATAAACTTTCAGAAATTTTATCTACTTTTAATTAAAATGTTATAGGACTGCCGGTATTTCCTAGGAACATCGCTACATACACTGAAAGGGCTTCTGAATGTAAGTGTGTACATTTTCAGTTTTTATACTTCCATCCGGACATACTTGTTCCATTCCTCCACTGTATCAAACAGTTCCTCATGACAGCTATCCTGCACATTATCACCAGCTATCTGTACAAGCATCTTCATGTTTCATGTTACTGGGTTTTATCCCTTAAAATTCACATCACTCACAATAGACGGTAAAAATCCTCCCCTCAAAACCATTCCTACTCTTTCACCAGTACAGTCAGTGCTAATTCTCATCAAAGTTCTCCCATGTCAATTGGGTGCTCACCCCAGACCTTCCAAAGTCTCCAGTTAAAAATTCTGAGGAGTCTTAACTCTTAACAAGAATTGAGCTTCTTATTGAAATTGTCTGGGAGTCTTGGGCCCCAATATGGTATATTCCAACTGCTTTGCACAGTCCTTTGTCCAAGGACAACATACAAATTTAAAGAGATCATTTAATGTTAAAGGTACAACCTTTCCAACAGAAAGGAAAATTTAATTTTCAGCTCTGCCCAAACACTAGTAACTATTGCCAAACTTGCTAAATATTTTTTCTCTACACCAACATCTTTCTATTACAGCACAGACTTTTCCACAGATTTTTGGAGTGCTAGTCTGTGATCTCTGCTGTCCTCTCTCAGAGGTGATCATTATTCACAACTGCACTAGCTACAGCTTCTTGATGCTATTTTTCCTCACATTCATGCTTCTACATCTGTATTTTTGGCTAACACCCCCAGTTCTTTTTCAATGTCTATTTCCAACAAATATTTTGCTTATTTCCTTTAGATTTTGCATATGTATTCCTTTTGATCCAGACACAATCAGGAGATGAAGACAAAATGCTTTGAGGAAAAGCTTTCCCTCTGTATTTAATCCTGCTTTTTATTTTGCATAGCTGTCTTCACTGGCTTTTCAGAAAGAAGTTCTGGTGACCTTTGAAATGTACAGATAAGATAAATTTAAAAGGCTCAGCCACAGACAGGGTTAGAAAATTTGTGAACTAGTAGGGAAGAGCAGATAACTTACTTTGTTACTGTTTCTTCATTTTCTTTAGGTACTTCTTTTCTGAATTCTTATAAAAACATACATCCCAGTGAGTGAGGAAATAGTAGAAGAGAAATAGAAAAGTACAGACAGTGCATTTTCCCTTCAAAATGTTTAAAACATCTTGTGCTGTTTCTTTGCAACAGTGAAGATTGATGTCTTTTTTAGGATAATGCTTCAAGGAACTACATTACAAAAAATACCAGCTTCCTTTCAGCTAGTTCTCTGCATGTGGCAGGATATTGGTGAAAATCAGCAAATCTGGGATGTTAATGTTCAACCAGGTACAGTGAAGGGTGCAAAGCACTTAAAGACAGATCAGCTTGACAGACTCTGCACTCCAGCCTATTTAGCCAGGCATGTACTTTAGTTGTAAGTTGCCTTGTTTAATTAGCTGCTGAAGTGTTCCATCTTCATCCCTAGTGCCTCATGCCTCATAGGACGCAGAAGCAATCACTGCTTGGGACTATGACGGAGCAGGGCTTGATTGTTCTACAAGATGTCCCATGGATGGGGACCAGACACTGTTGATTAACTATTAACTTTGCAATTCTTAACATCAGGGTTTTCTTCTTTCAGTGATGCCAAGATAGACACTTTGGAAAGATCTGAAATGCTGTGTAGAAAATGACAGATTGCTTTGTGTATTTCAAAAAGGGCTGATTACAGCAGACTCTACCACCAGAGCAATTTAAGAATGAGAAAAACATAGGAAGAGATGGTGGAATTTCCATGAGACTTTTTAAAAAATACATACCCACACAAGCACATTTCAGATGTGTATAGAGATGTCTCTATTGAATGTATTTCTAATAAAATATGTATACAGGATTAAAGCATACTTTGCTGAAAATTCCTGCAAAAACAGTTTCTAGCAATCAGCAAAATTAATCAGTCCATAGGTTTATGCTGGTTTTACAGAGGGAAGAAGAGAGACTTGGGGAAGAAAAAGTAGAAGTGGACTGAATAGCAGGGCACTGGCTGCAGAGACCACACTGAAGTAAGTGTGCTTCTTAAAATATGTATTTCTGGTGTACTGTGTTCACTGCAAAACCACTTGAAGTCTTTTGTACCATTGGCTCCATCCTGAAATACCACCACAATTTAATTCTCAGATGCTTCAAAAGGATTTCTAGGAGCTCTGCTGTGGAATATTTAATTTTCTTTATGAGGTTAGGTTATGTATTTAGGTTATTGTAGGTTATTAGTTAGTTAACAGTCTAGAATTTTATACCTACCCCTTGCTCTGGACTCCAAATAATTATATAAGTAAGAAATTTTCATTAGTGCCCATGAAAACTTTAGTCCAGTGCTGGCTATTACAGTATTCACAATATGCATCAGTTTTAACTTTTCAAATTAGTAAGCCCATTGCCCTGACCTCTGAGCTTTCTTTCTCCACCCCTTCAAGAAAGCATTGCAGAGAAGGGCACAGCAATCAAGCCTTGATATTATCACACAGCCTTCAAATTTCTTCAGCTGTTTCAATTTGTGGTTAGGTCAACTGGGACCACAGAAGAGCACAGACCTCTGGCAGTGATCTGTACTTAGTGCTGGGCAGAGATCCAAGTTTCATGATCCCATTTACATGGGTTTACAGCATGGTGGAACTTACATCTTGACTTACAACAGCCTAAGTGAGATTAAGTCATGTCAGAGCTGACCATGAAAATGGCCAATGTGATGTTTTGACCAGGCCAGGTCATCGGTAGTGTCTCCAGTCATCCCATTCCTATTGTCCAGAGAAAGCAGACGACAGCACTGAAAAAGCACTCATCTACCTAAAGGGAGTCAGATTAACTTTCTCAACTGAGTATCTCCCTTCATTTGTTTAGGAAGACAGGGATATCCCTCTGCTTCCTCCCAGATGTGTCAATAATTCACCAGACAACAGGGATGAAAACACTGCCAACTCCAGCAGCCCATCACACACCTCTGGGAGTGAGAGCAGCACCAGCCCTTCAGCTGCCACAGCTCACACCCAGTTGCCCACTGGAAGCAAACCTCCCAAAGAGCACTTCACCTCTTCTATTTGCCCCAAAGGCCATCAGTTTCACAAGCTTAGCAACAGCTGTAGGACACTTAAGAAGCTACTGTCTTCTGGCTAAGGCGCATGGCACCTGCCGTGCAAGCACTTCCTATCACTCACGTGGCAGAGACAGCTCTGTAACTACATAAGGATCTAAGGTCACATATAGACTATCTGTACCAGTGAGGAAACCCAATTCCCCGAACTCCTCCCTCATGCCTCTCTAGTCAACAATAACTTGAGTGTACTGAATCTGGGGACACGTTGAAGAATCCTGCCATTTACCGAGTCCTCACACAGGCAATTTTTAAGGAGTTCTTAAAAGTTTTTGCAAGACACAGTTATTTTTTGCCTTTTTTTCACCCCAGTCCTTTAATTGACACGGAGTAAAAGTTGTGTGATTTACATGTGCCTGGAAAGGGCAGAAGCAGCTATTTTTAACTGTATCACTTGCTTTTAATTCCATCATTCAATTAGATATATATTTTAGCTTCAGGAAACTTTCTTTTCAACAGTTGAAATGCCAGCACAATACACTAGCAGAACCATTAGCTGTCAAAATAAAACAGGCTTCATATTCACAGAACAACAAGATCAACTACACACGACAGAAATAAGATGGCAGTGCACTTTTACTTTTCAGCAGCTCGCGCAGTGTTTTCTGTATTAAATTTAATAGGCATTTTACATGGGATGTCAGATATTTTTGTCTCTGCAAATAGGGTTCTTTCCTTAAAAAAAAAAAAAAATCTAGGTTTCCTGCTGCTTATATAGGGAAATCATTGAGGAACAGCACGGAATTGCCGTCTTACACTAGCAATGACTAGGTAGTCATCATTTTTAAAAACAATGTCACAAAAGCTATTTCAACGCTGTCACTCTTAAGAATAATTAGTTTCCATCAAAGCAACAGATTATCTGTTCATGTTGTCCACTGGGTCATTACAATGGGCAACCAATACAGATAAATGGTATCTAATCTTTTCTGCTCTTCTGTTGGACTGATTGATGGTTATAACATCTCCGATATTATAAGGCAGAAAAATTATGCTGACATTTAGAAGCAAAAGCACAGAAAGATAAAACTAAGTACAAAGCACATCCAACACCATAAAAAAAAAAAAAAGAAAGAAATAGCTAAAGACAAATAGAACAGAAAAACAAATGACAATTAAGCCAAAAGAGAATTATAGAGGGGAACAGCTATACGTTGTGGGTGGCAAGGAGCTCAATTAATTACAGAACATGAAGGGAAATCCAGGCATTTCCATGAGATGTTATTAAAAGACATATTGACTGAGCTTTCTTTACATGTTATGCCTTAGAAGAAGACAAAAGGATTTCCCTGGTATTGATTTGTTCCTGGAATCGGTCGACTTTAAGACATGAAGAATAACATAATGAGAGGTGGCTGGGTAGCAAACAAGAAAGAACGAATTGCTGCCACTGACACTCACATTTGTGAGCTTCCATATATTATTGCCTTTTTCAATTTAGCATTTGTTCATATTGCTTGTCAGAAACCATTAAACCACAAAGTATGCTCTGAACTAAAAACAGCAAGCCTATCAGTAATTCATCTGCTGTACAAATCATCACATTTTCAGCTGACCCGCTCAAAAGTATTAGCAATGTTAACTTGCTGGCTGGATTTGCAATGTTCCTGTGAGGTACTAAATGCCCTGAACTGCTCCCAGGTAGGAGGAAAACACTCAGCTTTTTGGAGGAGCAATCTTCTTCCCCCTAGCACTAAAGATATCTGTCCCATGTTCATCTGCTGCATCCTCCGTTGCACTAGCTTTGCAGCCGTAACAGGATGGCCACAAGTACCCTCTAGTCAGAGTAGCAAGATGAGGATGAGGCTGACTGTCTGTATGACAGCCTGTGGGCTGAGGGCCCTTTAAACATCTTCTTGCTGGTGGAGATAAACAAAAGTGTCTGCTTTGCTGTGTTGGCCTAATCCTGTCCATGACAGGCTGTTATATAAAGTCACTGTGTAGGGACCATCCGTTTGGGGGTTGGAAGGAAGACCTTGGCATTGCTACCCACTGTGTAGGCAATCACCAAAAGCAATTCAAAGACAGTGTATTTCTCACTAGTATTATTTATACTGATATGAGAAAAGCAAGCAGCTCCATACTAATAATTAGTACTACACTATGACCAGCTTCTTTTCATGAAGGCTTGCAAATGTAAGTATCTTCCCTTATGTATGTGCTCAGCAATTGTCTTTACAGTTATGATTCTTTGAGCAGTTTTGTATACCATTAACAGTTTGACTACAAAATAATTTTCCATTATGATTAATATATACAGAGCAGGCAAAAACTCTTCAATCTATATACATCCACAGTCAGATAGCTGCCTTCAGAATTATACTATGAATTATATTTGCTCTCATTCTCTGGCATTTACCTTTTTGATTTGTCAGAAACTGTCCCTAATTTTCACTTTTGAAATTTTGTGTATCAGCTGATTTTGCCATTTCTCTGAGACTCAGCTGACAGTGACTCAGGCAACAGAATACTTCAATATGCAAACATTATTTGGAAAAAATAGCTTACAAAATATCAAGAGCAACAGAGGATGTGATAAGCCTTAAGTAGGCATGAGCCAAATAGTTTCTCCACTACACCAATGTTCACAGATGAATGTCTGGATAAAGAACTGTCTTTCCATTTGCTGTCACTTATATCTTTTAAGTTTTCACTCTTAGACACCTCTACCAGGTCAATGCTTCTGGAAAGGATAAATCACAGAGCTATCTTCACTACATTTATAATTTCTAACCGGAATGAAATGTTTTCTCCATCTTGTGAGAAAAGAACATCTCGAAACAGTTCCTGTCTCAAATGCAAGCAAAATGCCAGAATCTTGACACATTTTCTGAATAAAAAAAATTTAAAATTTCAATCATGCCATTTGTAATACCCCATTAATTTCTAAAAAGGGCAATATTTTATTGTTAAATTTTTATTTCACATTTGGTTTGGAATTGAAACCTTTTGTTTGGAACAGCATAGATGAATTTTTCATTCTGTAAGACTATTTTAATTTCAGAACACTAAAACTTATTAATTAAGAATGAGAAATTTGTTCAAATCAACCTATCATACAAGTTTCCATTTCACCAGGTTTGGTTTTGAAAGGGAAATATTTTATTTAAAACTTCATGACTGTCTCTTCTAATTACTTATTCATATCTTTTTAAATGATTGTAAAAGTTGCTCATATAGGATATATCAGTCCTGAGGGACAATTACAGTCTATATAACACCTGAAGTCATGACATTTCAAATGTTAACCTATGGATATCAGGCTAGCATGATACAACATAAATCTTCTGAATAAATTGCAAAAGTACATGCACAAGTTCCAAAACCTATGTTTCAAAACTGTCGAAATTATACAATGTGATAGCTTGAAAACAGAATTCCCCATGGCAGGGTTCTGCTTAAGCCAATGTGGTGCTACAGACTTTTACAGTAAGCCATCTTGTTTCATTTCTTCTACTGTATCCCAAGGCATTAGGATATACTATAGTCTGGTTTGTCTTATTTTAAATGGAAAATTTCCTACCCGAGTCTCTGACATAGGAAAAAGTATAATGTTATTTTTCCAGTGGCACAATAATTTGGTAATAACCTTTTTAACTGTAAAAGACTTTGCTACTAATATTAATTTATAGAAGTGAAGGATTGAAAATTGAAGTTCCAGTGCTTTTGTTAAAGTTTTCTAAACGTTATGCTCCAAAATTTTGATTCTCCTTTGTTGCATTTTTTTTTTCCCCTTAGGCTATCAAATAATTTCAGGGTTGGGCTAACTATGACCAACATGGATAAAATAGATGAGTCTTTCACTTAACTGGTAAGAAACAATAAAGCTTGTCTCACTCCTTCAAAGCAAAAGCAAATCCAAATCTGCAGTGAAATTTGGAGCTAATCTGGGAAGCTAATGGAAGCATCTCTCAAAAAAGTGAAAATTGTAAGTCAGCACTGGCTGGAAGGGGCTTGTGCCTCTGAACAAGGAAATTATCTTCTGATTCTTTGATCTCCTCTTTTCTCAGTGAAACTTCCTATATACATAACCTGATATTATTTTACTTTTATTACCAAGTACTCCTATGAACTAGAACTCGTGCAAAATCCTAATTTTTTTACTACCTATTCAAATAAATGGGGTAATATAATTTCAAGTCTGAGTATTCGCTCTTCCTCTCAATGGCTCACATTATAATACTTAAGTTTCTTCAATATGCCCTCTATTTTTAGAAAATAATGGAATCAGAATAAAAAGATGAAACTTTCCACAAATGGAGACCCAGATACAACACAGATTAAGTCAATCAAAATCCTTCAAGATTTTTTAAACATTTTGCTTTGAATTTTTTTAAATTAATTTAAATTCCTAAGTGAAAAGTCACTTGGACTAAAAATGTAATTTTTCATTAAAAAAAAAACCAAAGAACCTTTTCCACCATTTCAAAGCTATTCTTCCGTATTTTTTAAACAAATAGTGTGTTAAAAATCATCCCATCTTAAAAAAAAAACAACCAAACCAGCAACCAAATCAGCTTTGATTTCATACTGTCATTTACTGGGGAAAATATGTTGAAATAATATTGACTGCTTTTACTAACAAGCAATGGGACCTTTAACTCTGTAATAGTTACTGGGCAGGAATATAATTCTATGTCCTCAGGCTCTGTGACTTTCTGCAATTGTGCAAGTTAAGGGGGATCTACTTATCACTCTCCTTGTGATAAGTAAGTTTCAAGAGATGATAATGCTCTGATGTTACATGTGATATGTCTGAGTGAATGAATGTAAAGTAGGAGGATAAGAAACTGTTTTATCTAGTTTTTTTCTTCCCTTCTGTTGTCTGTTTATGCTGTGACATTTTCTTGTTTTAGCTCTCTTCTGCTACTTTGGAAATTAAATGAGATCCAATATCTCAGAGACTACTGGCACTTATGGATTAGTGACACTAACATAAAAGCAATTAGCTAGGAAAAAAAAGAAACCAATTTGATTTTAAAAAATAATAAAAAATCCTACAACACAAATTTGCAGCAAAGATGAAGTTGGATAAAGAAACCAAGGCCTGGGAAAATCAAGACAAGATAAGGTGCAGGGAAAGCATCTCTCTTGAATTACAGGGACGAGAAGAATGGATGAAGGAATGGTGGGGCTGTAACGACACTGAAAGAACGACAGCCTCATGTATTCAGCCTCACCAGCAATCTGCCAGCTGGCACCAACATTTTCTAAACATATCCAGGATACTCAGAACAAGATGTTAAAAGCGATGTATTATACTCAGTTTATACCAGGGAACCACAGACATATTCCACCTGGATGCCAGAACAGTGAAGTCTCGTGTGTTGTACATGGGAAGACTATATTTGGAAACGCATTCTGACAACTACATTTCTTTTGAGTTCTTGAATGCCTGAACTCAACTTTTATCAGTTTGAACAAGAATGAATCTATCTAAACCTCATAAAAAGGAAAAGGGTATTTGCGCTGTGATGTCCCTTTGCCAGCGTCTATTAATGTTTATCACATAGGTACACAGATGGAAAAATTTGAGATCCTGTGAGAGAAAATAACTACAAGTATAGGTGTGTACTTTCCTATGCAAGCCGTTAAACTAATCTGAAGCTCTAGCTTGTGATTTTCTAAAGAGCTCTACTTAAACCTGTGATATACTATTGATTTTAATTAAATAATTTGTTTTTTAACCTAACTTGTACTCAGAATGCACTACTCCACATGGTACTCTGCTTTGTTCAAGTTTAAAAGGTCACTTTGGAGTTTTATCTAAAGAGGTACAAATATGCAACTTTTGAAAGTACATCAGGACAAAAGCACAAAAAGTTTCTTGCTTTTCTATGATGCTAGATCTTTAAATCTAAAGTCACTATGAAGTCATAAAAAAAACTCTAAGCTCATCGCAAACTTCTGACTGCTGAGAAAAATGTTGTGTAGAAAATTATAAGCAAAACTTTGCTTCTCTGCATCCTGTAAGATGGTAATAAAACAGTGCTGAGCAGTACTGGTGACTGCATGCCTGGGAAAGAGAGATGTAGGGGCAGCAGACTTCACAAGTCTCAGTCCTGTTGTTCTCTGGCAGAGCTGATGAAAGACAACATTGTGCATTTGTGTGCGAGTATCCATGCAGGGGATCATCTAGCCAGTCTTGCCCACAGGCTCAGGAAGCATTAGATACCTATCACCCAGGTTTTCAGGTTGGTATACAAAATACAGACAGAGAAAGGCTACCAAGATGCATACAGACTGCCTAATTTTAGACATCTGACTTAAATGTTGTAAATTGTACTCTGAGGGCATCCTTCTTCTTCAACTGAATATGCAGAGAACTTGCCTGATCTGTCTGGGCTCAAACCTGGGATGTAAGTGGTACATGTGTGTTCCCCAGAGTACCCCTAAAGAAAGACAAGGTCCCACCTACAACTGTTAGCCACTTGCATAGGCAGAATTGCAACATCTCTTCTTTGAGACTTAGCCAGGACAATGGGTTGCAGACAGCACTGCCATGTCAGGCAGGGTACAAGGACCATAGAGCATGGGGAAAGTGATTAGCAGTCCTTTCTCCTCCTTAAAAGTACCAGCTCTTGGTCCTTCATATAAAGACCTTTAATGGTCCAGATTTCTCTCTAACCCAAATACTTCGCAAGCACAGATACCCAGACTGCCCAGGTGAAACTCAGACTAGCATAACGTGGCTCCAGCTGTAAATGCTCTGAAATACATACAAACTGAATGCCTGCAGCAGATGGCATGGATATTGTAACCCGCAATGTTTTTTTCACCTGTCAGAATAGTGCACAGTATAAGTATAGCTTCTCCAATTCCTGCACATCAGTTTACAGGGGAGGTGGTTCAGGCACAGAGTCCCCAGTATCTCATTGTTCAGTTTTCTGCAGGCCATGGCTGGGCAGAGGGCATAAAGAGCCAGTTCTGTGATTTCCTTCTCACTTCGTGAACAAACAGCTCTCTCAAGATCACCATTCCTGCCTTCAGCTAGCACTGAATGTACTGCCATTTGCAAAAGGTCAAACTAGATTCACCTGTGATTAATTCCATGAGTAGTCTGATTTTTACATTTACTGCCACACTTCAAAGCAAGAACTAAGAACACACTGTAAACATAACTCTTACCATCAAACTAATTCAGTAACTTATGGTTACAGAAAAAAATAAAGTTCCTTGTTTGAAACCAGATGCATTTTCAAGAGCTCTTCTGCCTGATTTTGTGCCCACACACTTCAGAGGTATCTGCTTCTTACATGCTGAGAATAGCTTACATGTTCCAGTCATAGGAGAAAGAGTTCCTCGGCTCTGAACTAACACACACTGAGCAAAACTTGACTTTTCAGCTATGAAGGATATAAATATTTCTGAGATATAAAACTAAGTGCTTGACTATAAGAGTAACATGAGGCAAAAGTCTGATTCATTAGTAATCTAAATTTACGTAAGATATGCCTAACCATATCTACACCTAGAAATTTTTGAGAAATGTATATATTTTGATTTAAAGTAGCCCATTTGAAAGGAAAGATGGTTTTGATAAATCTTTTTAGGCTTAAGATAAAAGCCTCCAAAAGGTCTGCTAAACCTAAACCAGAAGAGTGGACACTTGAATAGCTAAGGAACTGACCAACTAAAAGCAATTCAGGGAATCAAGTGCTCAAGTCAGGATTGACATGAGAAAAAAATTAATTGAAAACATTTATTACCTGTATCCTCTAATACACTGTGACAACTTTCTTCACTGAACCAAACTGCTCTCTGCAAGCAGAAGTATCAGCCATGCAGTCTTCTACCCTAGCAACACTTGTGAGGTTAAGAGACCTTTGTTCTTTACCTGGGAACACATCCTCATTCTATGCTGCTTCTAAGTGCAATTCACAAACCCCTTAGACTCTGGGATGTTGAAAGTGCAATGGAGCAATGAGAAGAATGGCAACAGAAGATGCAATGAGATTTTTTTTCAGGAAAGTAAGATCCAGGTCTAATATTTTAATACTGAGTTAGTAATTCTTACATCTCTTGAAGAAGTTTTGCTATTCTGTGGTTGACAGACACAGAGAGCAACTGGAACAACTTTGTGTGCAGATGCAAAATGTTTCACAAATTGCCACTTAGCCACAGACATGGCATTAAGCAGTATTCCAAAGTGAGATCTGTATCTTTGTATTTCAGTAAGTAAAATCCTACTACTTAGTAAATCTTAACATGACAGAAGTCATTAAGTTCCTCAGGAGTCATTAGTGTTCCCCAAGTACATGCTCTAAGGGGTTTTTTTGTAATTATTTTTGCAGTGCTATCACTGGAACTTCACAGACACAAGACACAACCAACCTATGTAACATATTAGTTAAAACAAGCTGTAACATGTTCAAGTGCAATCTACACAGAAAAGACAAAAGGCTACGTCAAAACATTTCATCATTGTTCCCCCAAGTAACAATACAGTTCAGTATCTCCCAGAGCATATTTGCAACAATACGTCTACACAGAGAGCTTAGCCCACGCTCAATCTCAAACTTTTCTTCACACACCCTGCATAAAAGCCTTAAGTCTTAATTCACAGAGCTTGCTTTCTTGCCTGCTGGGAATACTGAACCAAAATTCAGGACTGGGGCTCCTTGGTGTTCCACACCATGGAAGGTAAATGCAAAAAGTAGCCAGACTTGAATCCCGAGCAGGAATTTCTGCTTATATTTGCTCATTTGAGATTCAGTTCTAAAAGCAAAACCTACCTAAATGAACAATTCTACCTTCCATCCTTTTTCCCTAACTGACCCAAACTCCAGCCCTTCATTTGAGAGGTTCACAAGTCTAGTGGATTGTTTCCCTCTTTACATTCACTGACAGTTATTTTTTCTTCATCCATTTATTTCAAGTTTTGCGGAATGTCTAGTCAGATAGCCATTTATTGCAAGACAGGTAAAAGATACCAGAATTACAGACTGACACATAGCAGGTTATAATTGAAAGAGTCAATGGAGAATCTCACAATTAAATAAGAGAAATACTTTGAAAGAAGCAGAGTTTGACAATAGTCATTTTGGTCAAAGCATCATATTTGAAGCCGTGGAAAAGACAGTGTCCTTGGCGCTGGGAAATTCTGTCCTTTCTGCCAGAAGGGAATTGTAACTTTCCTATACTACAATTGAAATATCTGCAGTTACCTCCACAGACCCATGCTGGCCTCAGAACCTAGACAATTTTCAGAATCATCCGTTGGCACAGCATCAGTTCTAGCACAATGTTTTCATTACCAGAACAGCAACGCTGACAGCTCTCTGCAGAAATTGGGGTATGGTCTATGGTCAAAAGCACATTGCTGGAACCTCAGATCTACCTGGCAGTGCCTGGGCTAAGTAACTAACCTTTAGGACGAAGAATAGGGAGGACTCCATCCTGGAAAGTCAAAAGACACTTCTCCTGTAACTGCTTTAGCCACTGTGCTGCCTTGGTACACCTGTTATCTAGAGACAGGGGCTGCAGGAGAAGCCCTGAGGAAGAGGGGACTGCTGTGGCTACATGCAACCCATCCTTTTATAACAGGGTATCCTCAAGCCCCTGGAAAGACATTTTGCAGTTCTGCCGTTGCTTCCCCTGTCCAGCAGCACTGACTTTCTCCCTATGCATGGAGGAACAACAAGTAGTATGTCTCAGATCCTTTGCAGGGGGCCTCTGTCTTGCAAAGAGGTAAGAGGAAAGGCAGGTCTATGGTATCTGCTAAAGTGGACTTCCTCCAGTTGTCCCATATATAAGAAAGAAACAGTCAGAACTGCAATTTCCCTCCAGATGGTTTTGATTACATAGCCAAGAAGTAGTTGATGGGAATTTCTCAACACATAATATGAGCAAAAAGCAGCTCCAGATACATGTGCACACATAGACCATAATGACATCTTTGCCCTCACCATTTTCTGCAAAGAGACAGGGGCATTTGGTCACATAGGCCAAACAAAAGTGTGTGACTATAAATGAAGCCAACACCTAGCTTGAGTTTGGAACAAGGTGTTGAGCTTCATTCAGAAGACCCTGGTCTCTCAAGTCTTACATTAAATGCATATTTTACAAGAATATTTGCTCTTAGCAGTCAGGTATGTACACATACAGCAACATCAGAACAGATTTGATGGTCACAAATTAATAACAGGCTTAAAACCCTGCAGTTTTTCCTGATGAAAGCCTAGCATTCTGCAATGGGTTGAACTGCTGCTAGGGGAAAATATCTACTGGTTTATAGTAATTTGAGTTTCAATGAAGGGTATTTTTCACTCCAGTCTCTTTAAGCAGTCGCTATACAAAGTGCCACAGCTTGTCTTAAACCTGCTATTTACTGAAGTGAAAAGATTTCCAGGTATGAGGAAAATGCAATATTATCTGTTATAGATCAAAAAATAATAATGCTTGTGATGGGATATGATTTTTTATTTTTCACATATTTAAGTCTATATATTGTCTAGTATTGTTTCACCATTGTCTCATCATCAAGATTAACATTAAATCAAACAATGAATTATTCATAAGGTGTGAATAAATGGAATTAGCCTTTCTAGCGTTCACTCTATAAATCGCATCTTCTGGATAAATGCCTTTTTTTTTTTAAATGTCTGAACACTAGAAATAATGACCTGGCTTGCAGCCTTGCTAGATTAGCTCTTGTTAGGGTGATATTTTTAGATGAACATGAGTTTCATCAACCAAGAGATGTCAGGTCTGCTATCATTCCTGTCAGCTTCCTAACTTCCAACAGTTTCCTTCTCCATCCCTAAACTCTACCTTCACCCCTAGTAGCCATGGTACCTGGAGCTCAGATGATTTGTTGAGCTTGACTCATTATCTACTGTGTTGTAACAGCAGTTAGAAACTGAATGACATTCAATTAAAATGATATTAGCAGCTCAGGAGTGATTTTGTTTAATTTACTCCTACTCAGATGTAAAAACATTAGTGACTTTTTTAATTGGACCTCATAATGTCTAACTCCTACTCAAATGCAATGAAATTAAAGACTTTGGTGGCTAAATACCGCTTAATTTACTCCTACCCATCTATAATGACATTAAAGATGCTTTAGGGTAGATATTGTTTCCAATCATTTATATTCAAAAGAAATCCGAGCTTATAGGTACTATTATTGAGCATATAATAAAATCATACAAGAAATGTATCTATACAGTAGGGGATAGTTGGTTACAAGTAATATTAAAAAGTAATCATTCATTTTTAATGCAAGGATATTAAAAAGTAATGTTAAACACAAGAATTTGTGAAGTTTTCCGTTCTTCACAGCCTCTTCAAGGACGCACTCCTTTCCATTTTTAATTCATTGTGTGTATTTACATGAAACATTTTTATTAAATTGCACATGGTTTTAGAATCTTTTTTATGTGGTATTTATATGCTAAATCCAATGCTGACTCGTGTCACTACAGGGATAGACAGTAAAGCATACTTTTCAGTAATGGGGTTCACTTTGCTCTGTAACGGTTTGTAATACAGCTTAATGGATTCTTCTAAAGTTCAAACATTTTAGAGGAGTATGTAGTTCTGTGTCACATTTACACTACATCAGCTCCCTTTTAAAAATTACTTGCCTATACTGAGTTCATGCTGTTTGCTTCTAATACAAGTACCTGTCCATGTTTTTGTCCATCAAATCCTTCATGCCTCTTTTACTCACACAAAAATTCCATTGATTTGGCGTTCGGCATATTGCTCTCTCCCCCTTTGCAGCTTTAAAAAGTAAAATCATTATTAAAAGTGCCTGCCTTCACTTAGATAAACTTCTAATTATTAAAATGAAAAGCATTTACAAAATTTTGCTTATGGTTGTATCATGAAGACAAGCTGTGCAGATGACAGATTTGCTCTTGAGATGGCAGAACAAGATTTCTCCTTTAATCGTATGCTCTCATCTAGCATGTGGCTATGGAGATGTTCAAATGGAAAGGCCCATACCAGCTTCTTCCTGTTCCAAATGGAACGTGGTCCCTTGAGCTCTTGAACAGCAAAGCCTGTCAGAAACCATGATCTCTGATTCATTTTCTGATTCGGAAGCACTAACCAATGCATTACTTCTGGATTTCTTGTGTTGCAAACTAGTTGAAAATAATTTGTTAGTTTATAATAGTTACTTTACAATAATTTTGACGTTTCATTGTAATAATCTGCTTTAATCCTGGAAAACATTTGCATGCAATTTTGCAATTCATTCCACTTAAATCAGGAATTTGGGCATGGGAAGATTTAGAATAATTTTTCCCTGGGCATGGGCTTGCAAAGAGTGAAGCAGTGTGGTCTTGAAACACAAAGGAGCTTCAACACTATTTTGAAGTATCATAGCAACATTAGTAACCATACAAGCACTTAAAGTTAAGCACCAGCTAAAACAAACCCTTCAAGTGTCTTCTGCTCTGACCTGCAGCAGGTCATTTGTCAGGTCACACAATAAAAGGGACCATTCTGCTTGGCTAGAGCTGGGAAGTGTATTCCCTCATGTGGTTCCTGCTCCCAGCTAAAGAGTACTCTGGCCTCAGTCATAGCATCATGCCATACTGTCTCTTCTGCTCTGTAGCCTGAGCTGCAAGATGGGACTGTTCTATGAATCTATGCACTATGAACTACAGGCCTTGAGGTGGTGAGTTTGAGACATGAGTTCATTGTTAGGTCTTGGACTCGGAGCATGAGATACAGTGAGACTGGCATAGGTATTTTACCAGAGCAAGGCTAGAGCCTTCAATACTTTATACTCTATGTGTTTATGGCACACACGTGCAAGTTTGGTGCCATGACTAAACATTTCAACAAGAGCTGGGAGAAACTCTCTAGGAGCCCTCTGGTGCTCCTCCTCCCCTCCCAGACCAGAAACTGTCAAGCCCTGGCAATGAAACACTGAATTTGTACCTGTACACAGGTCTGAGCATCTGGGGCCAGACAGGGTCTGCCATTGTCCAGGGAGCAATGTCTAGTGGGCTGTGTGTGCTACCATGTTCCATGTTACAGCTGCATATCTGTGTGCATCTGCACAATTATTTCAGGGCCATAGCTACTCCTATTTTGCCTTTGCTGACAGGAGTATCCAAAACCTGTCTGGGCTGACTCGTTGGATGCCTATTGTTAGTGCTGTGGAGGAAAAAGGGGGAGCCTAGTTACAATAGAAGCTCTCAGAGTAACAAGGTTATTACTATACATTTGGACATGGCTCAGGTATCAAGAGATAATCATTATAGTTTTATAAAATTAACCTACTACTGACATTTACCATATTTACTGTAGATACAATTAATGTAATTGTCTCCACTTAAAGTGGCCAATAGGGACCACTGAGCATTTGAATTTCTGTTGTCACTACATCTTTATCTCACTACTTTTTTCTGGCACCTCCTTCCCTAAAGCAGTCTCTGAATTACCTATTGCCAATGGGTACAATACAAGGGAGAGGAAGCACAGTTAAAATATCATGAGTAAAGTGAACATCGATGGATAATTTCTGCAACAGGGAACACCAATAAAACACTATAGAAAAGAAGGTGGATATTAAAAACAGTGATTAACTGATCAAAGTGTGACATTCCAGGATCACTGAAGTCTGAAACATATACAAAAAAATGTATAAGGACTTCTAATTGGCTTCCATGTCTCAGACATTAATCATTAACAGAATACAGTTCTAAATAACTTGCACATATAGAGAAAATGACTCAATATCATCAATTCAGGTGTGAAATGACAAATTTCAAGATACATAGCCAAATACATAATTGTCTGCACAGGAAGCCTCTCAGGATGCAGCACAGTAAAGCACAAAGACTCAGATTTAATTGTAGTTTTTGTGTACTCCCCTGAAGCCAGAAGTAGTTTTGAAGTCAAGGATACTATGACCAGGATGAAGTCATTTAATGGATTGAGACTTAAATCCACACACTATAGCTGTGTGGACATACTTTATAGTAACAAAGAAC
>NW_010538144.1:3322-15112 GCF_000687285.1 Phaethon lepturus | reverse complement strand
AGCAGGAAACAAAAGAAATCTGTGTAATTGCCCTTTTCTAAGATGGGCATCTAAGATGGTCAAGGTCAAATTTAAAATGCCAGTTAACATTCATCTAGTTTCCCTGCTCCAGTAGCATGGGCTACAAGCATGTTACTACTACTCCTATGGAGTGCAGCCCTCATCAACCACAGGAAAGGACAGCCCAGAATGGGCTAAAGAACATCAACTCCTTGTCACCACACTGCTGATGGGGCAATCCCATTTAATCTTCATAATGTGACTGCAACATATTTACAAGGCACCCTAATTCTCATTATGGGTTCTTGACACATTATATAGAGCACTCAAATAGCCTATATCCTCTCCTATCTAATCTCTTTTTATCAAGCCATTATTTAATACATGCACTAATGATCCTCATGCTTATATATTTTCCAGTTTTATGGAAAAAAAGAAAGCTTTCTTTGTTTTCTGTCTCTAACATCTATTTCTAATATCTCAACCAAATGAAATGTTTCTGTTGCAACTAGTTCAGAATTGTTTCAGAAAAGAGGAAGATACTCTGTAATTTCCATGGTGGAAATTTTAATAAACAGCACCCTCAAGAGGATTAGAACTCACTTCCTTCACTATTTGGTAAAAAAAAAAAAAAAAAAAAAAAATCAGTTGCTAGGCTACCACTTTTGAATACAGCCAGAATAATTTCCAAGGGTTATTTAAGGTGTTTAACTACAGAACAGATACTGTGTGGGAATCCATGTATGCACTAATACCCCCAGTCACAAATGCTGCTGTGGTGGCCCTGAGGCATCCGCATGGTTTAGTGTGAAACTGAGGCTCGACAAGATCAAACAGGCAATCAGTCCCCATTATGAGATGATCCTTTAAGGAAGTGACTTTGGAAAGGGATAAGGAGACAGGCTGCTTCAGGGCTCCCTGTTGCTCTGCACATTTGGGAAAGTCCTTGTGAGAAAAGCTAATGCAAAGAGAGGTCTCATGTTTTGTTCTGAGGGTGATGAGTCCCATGGCCATCCTGGCTTGTGGGCTGAAGGCATGACAGCACACCTGGACTATTTCCTTACCCTACACCAGGATAAGACCTGGACACATACTGTGGAAATTTGGCAAGGAACCATAGCAGCTATAACTTATGCTGGGTAACGGAATGACAGGTGGTCATTAGTTGGGGGCAGCTGCCCGGAAGATGACAGCCTCTGCCCGTGTAAAGCTCAGCCTGAGCCAAGTCATCTTCAGAATCTTGAAGAGCAACTTGTGTGATATGTCTGGATTTAGTAGTAAAGAGATCTTAAAAATTATGTCTCAGAACAGAAACTGGATGTGCTGAGGAACAACCACAATTTGCGTGGCTTCAGAAAAGTCACTCTAGTGCCTTAATTCTACCATATGGTGGAGTGTATATATTTTCTTTGCAGAAGTAACACCATCCCTTGTTCCACTCATTCTTTACAGTTAAACTAAACTATCATCTCAATACCACTAAAAGTGACTTGCTGGCTTCCTAGTGATAATTTCACTGAAAAGGAAGATTTCTAAGAATACCAGAACACTTAATGTTAAATACAGCAGTAATTTCCAGAGTGAATAGATTTGATTCCCATGTGGATGCTTCTCTCCAATGTGTTGACAATGCTGAGGTACAGGAAATCAGATCTTTGATATTAGGTTTAAAAAGAATCCTGCAAAAATAAGATAAAACCTTGAGAATGAAAGGTCATTCAGAATAATTATTTAGTAAACTGATTTTCAAAGGATATATGCTGGGTTCTTACTCTGCTGCAAGATTGCACTCAATGTTTGTTGTATGGCAAATGCTGTTATTTAGCCTTTTTCTTTTAATGATGAGGATTTGCCCTGTGCTTATAAATTTTTAGGACAAATTTTATGGATTAAAAAGTTATCCTTACCATTTAAAATGTCACTGTGATCTAATGAGACCTAAGCAAGGATAGCCCTCCGAAGAGTATCCACATTCATGTCTAATGTTGTTTCAGAAGAATGTGAATTCCTAGAGATAGAGTACCCAGTCAGATACAGATGTGACTGGGGCTGTCAGAGAGCACATTTAATCCATCTGCCAAAAGGAAGCTGCTTTGTCAAACCAGACCTGACAATTCAGAACTGCTTTCGCAGTTATACTTTGGTATGAAGAACTATTTTAAAACTACTTTTAAAAAGCTTTTTTTTTTTTTTAAATCCAGATGCTTTTACTAAAGCTAGAAATGAGATGATGCCTATCTGCTGAAGATAACTTAGGCAGAAATAACTCATATCTGATCATCATTCCCTGGAACAACAATAAACAGCTGCTTATCTGTGATCATGCTACTTGGCTGTAGCATTAACTTAGATATCAAAACTTTCAAGATTCACATTAATATAAGCCCCACAAATTACTTGCTATACACCCATGAATGGCTCTGGTCCCATTATTCTGAGATAATTCGTTTCCTCCCCTTCTCCCAAGTTTTACCGCTCTTTCTTAGCATGTCTGGCCAATTTTCTGACATGAAAGCCTTACTAAAACATACTGATTGCTTATTTTATTTGCCATGTACAGCAATTTTGGTTAATTCTTTTAAAATCCATATATATACACCTCTCTATATATAGGCTCCATATGAATAAGACAGGCCAGTACATAATATCTCAATCTTCTAATTGCTTTACTAATTTTATTTGAGATAAAAATGGGCAGGAAAATTTTGCATAACTGTTAATTAAGATTTCTTTTTCACCCTTCCAGAACAGTATAATATACTGGGGTAGAAATACAGCTTAACCTACATTTCACACTCAGCCATATTCCTTTTTATGCTGTAGTTAACAAAGGTGTTCATGAATCAGCTGAAAATCTCAATTCATAGTTGGATGACACTTTTCTTCAACTAACAACAGTCCTCAGTTACAAATGCCAAACAGGAAGAGCACATCTGTGAAAAACAAGCCTCTTAAACTGAACGAATGAATAACAATGATGTGTGGGTTGTGCTTTCTATGCCGCAAACTCTGGGAAGACCTTTCTGTGAACAGCTATCTGATAACAATTGAAGATGCTTTGCTGTTCCTACTCGCCTCCCACAGCCCTTTGTATCAGCAGCTCAGCAGAGAGAGTCTGACAGCAAGATTCCTTTGTCATTTGAAATTTCAGGTACTGTAACTCAGTTCAGTGCTGCACAAAGGGACCTCTATTGAGTGCCTGTGTGTTTGTACAGAAGACAGAAATTCCTCAATGGCCATTTCTCAGTGTGCAGCACAAATTGTTATCTACAAGTTATCCCAAATAAATCACCCTCTGCTAAGTAACCTTTCATCACCTTGGTCTCCTGGATTTACACACAGTAGCATCCTCATTGCCAAATAAACAAACTAAAACCCTACAGCACCTACCTAAAGCCCTACCTATGCTGTACACAAGAACCTATGCTGCATGCAGTTCCTCTCCCAGTTAGTTGCAAGGGTGAGGAGAACAAACCACCTGTGCTTGAAGACCATTATGACCATGCTGAGAACTGTAACATACAAGTCTATAAAAATGGAAGGGAACAGAATAGAATAAAGTTCATCTTCACATCCAAAGCTTAGTGTAAGTGGCCTTTCCCTATCATTCTCATAGGTCCACCAGAGAGACATTGGCTCTAAATACAAAAATGTAAAAGTATGAACATGAGTAAATCATTCTCAACTTGCAAGCTGCAGTCTGACATAGACAATTCCTCCCTCTCTTTTATGCATCCATAATATTAAGGAATAACTAAAAGTACTTGCAACACTTCATTCATCATATCAGAGAGTGCTGCAGAGAGAAAGGACAAGAACATCAGCGCCAGCAAATGCACATTGCTCTTTTTCCACAAGCCCTGCAACAATACCCAGCATACATAATCCAGCAACATAAAAACAAGAGTTCATCCCAGAAAGCAATCATCTTTGCTAAAAGGCAGACCTCCCTAGCCCAGAAGAGCAGATTGAAGCTGTGCAAAGCTTCTTACATCAACAAAAGGGCCAAACATTTTAGATGGATGTAACAAACACTTTCAATTTTGCAGAAATTTCTCTTTCATCTCAGAAGGCAAGTTCTCAAACACTTCAATGATATGAGAAAATAGGATCTGATCTGCTCACTTTCCTTCTTGCCAGAACAGGCTACAATTTTCCAAATTGTACAATTTTCCAAGTTTCCAAATACCTTAGACCATTTTTTCCCAACCACTTAAAGCCCCAGTCACTGGAATCAGAGTCTGACAACAATCAATTCTTCTGGACTCCTACCTCAACATGCGAGAGGTCCAGGCTGTAGCATAATCTCAGTATTTTTCTTTCCCAAAAAACAGATGCTACTAGGAGGAAATAACTTTAGGTGGTCTGCAGCAATTGCCACATTCCCAAAGACAGGCTCTTCTCATCCCTTCCACCCCAAAAAATGACCAAAATAGAATCTTTCTGTAGACTCTTAGGAGTTCCTATCCATGGCTTTCCGTGCCTACACTTGACACCATTTGTCCAGCTATAATTAAAGACAGAAAGATGAAGCACTGTTTAAAGTCACCAAATCTCTGATGGGTTTTCTCCTATCCCAAATCAGTGAATGTGAAGGAAAAGAGCATACTTTACAGAAAAGATTGGAAATGCATGTTACATGCAACGTGCTATTATAGTGATGAATTGCATTGTCTAAAAGTCAAAGCACAGGTTTCTGGGGTACAACCCACTGTTGTTCTATTCTGCTAACTGTACAAGGGACACTTGTACCCAGTGCTTCTGATTCCCCCATCTGTAAAAATGTGAATAAAGAACTGCTTAATACAGATGTTTCAACATACATTGCCTTAGCATTTGCAAGCCTTTACAGGTCCTAGGATAGAGAGCACTCACAAAAGCTGAAAGTAATATTAATTTAGATCATACTTTCTGCATTTTTTGTCCTCTCGTTCTTAATTTTGAAGGACAACTGCAATTGCAGTTCATCCATTTAGGCTTATCCTAAAGTCATTATTTGTTATGATGCTGTTCCTGCCTTCAGCTACAAAGAAAATGACTATCCCTACCCCCTCACAGGCAGGATTAACAGCCACAGAAAATGAGTTATGGCTAGTCTAACTGACAGGAGCTCAGAAGCAAATTCATTTTCAGAAGTCCACCTAAGCCCAGAAAAGAATTCTGCACCCTATGTCTTCTTAATTGTTCCTCACAGCTACATAAAGAAAGTACACAATGTGTTTTAATTCGGCACCCGTCTGCATACTCTGACTGCGTAGACATGTCAGAGTCTACATGGGCTTATTTTGGCTGAATTTAGTTGAGAAGATTCATAGAACATGTCCTGACTGTTTTTAATGCCCTTTATCAGCAGATTGATGGGTACACTCGTCCACCTTGCTCAGAACTAAGCTGTTATCCAAGTAGCCTATGACTGCTATCAGCTTTTGCCCACTAGACACTACTGAAGAAATAGTCCTTGAATCAGCTGAAGACAAGATATTGTGGGACAAAAATATAGACTGGATGCTGATACACTGCACAGTGCTTATGCAGATTAACACCATACAACAATGATCTCCAAGCAGCCTCCCAAAGTCACAATATTTCAGTTCAGAGATCAGTGTACAGCTTCCAACCAAATACACTTCAAAATCACAAGCCATGTTAAAAAACACATGGCACCTCTCTTCTGAAAATATTTTGAAGAGATCTGTTTTTTTGAAGTTGTTGTAGTGTAAAAATGTACTTACCTACCTGCAGCTGCAGCAAAAAAATGATAGTGTTCTCCATGGTTCATAGTAATCAATAAATGAAAACTAAATAAATCAAATTCTCACAAAAAGTGAGAGAAGATATGAGGCAAATAACAAACAACAGCTGCAGCTTTTCAACATGGGACCCCAGAACACACTGTAAGTGCCCTTCATGTCATATACAATGAATGACACATACCGCAAGCCATTGGGAACATTCAGCATGTTACAAATGAAGCATGTATGTTGTGACCTGTTTTGTGTCCAGCTCTGAGTGCAAGAACACACACAGCTGAAGATCCATGTGTGCACTCCTGCCACTACAAACAGCTCCACTGAGATCCGTTGCACAATAAAGAATTTCCTACACAGATCCAGGCTGTAGGGTCAGTGCCTTAGTTGCTTCTTGCCACAAATATCAGGAAAACAATAACATGTCTCTCAAAATTTACCTGGAGAACATGTCTTTATCTTGCTTCATGAGATGAAGCCTAAGGATTTAAAGTTGTGGGGTTTTTTTAAATCTGCCAAGTCTTTATATGCTTAACGAAATACTTAAGAGTATGAACTCAAGTCTTAACTGTCTTCAATACCTCCTCTACCAAACCGGAGTAGATGCTTTGCTAAATTAGGTCATATGTTACCTTTTGCATATTAAAAAAGTAGACGGAAATACTGACTTACATTTATTTTAATACAATTGTGTAATTTGAGCTTTATAGAGCCATGCATAAAGCATTTGTTATTTCACCTATAACAAAACTGATCCATTAACTCTGACAATATTTTTAGTACATATTTTGTTACAAAAGCATTAAGACACATTATGAATCATTCTGGCATTATGAGAGTTAATAGAATACTATATATTTTTCAGGATTATTAATATTTAGTGTCGTTCAGTAAATTAAAAAATCAAGTTTAACTAAGGTTAAAAATATCTGATGATACGGTACATAGATGATTGTAAATGTATATTAATGAAGCTTTACACAATTGACTGGATATCTTTTCGTTAATCACTCACAAATCCATGCCAAACATATATCAAAGACTTCAGCTCTTTTTTCATCCAATCTTCCGACATTTCATTATTATGGTTACCTGATTAATGGATGCAATAATATATGTGGCATGATATGATATGTTCACATTAAATTTTAATCAAATATTACTAAATTCAGAAAACATTAAGTAAATCATGACTGATGAGGCAATATTGCTGTACTGTCATATTGATGGTTACAGAAACTCACTATGGAGAGTTAGAGATTAAGGAAAAGAAGTAAATCTTATGAGGAAATAGAAGTATCTCAAGTTTAACTAGTTGGTTCTTTTAAAATTGCCTTCCAGCCAAAGGCTGAATATTAGATCCATCAAAAGTATTCCAGTGTCTGTAACTGATATGAATGTTTTGTTTTCTTCTACTGTAAGTTTTCTCATTCTTTCAAAAGCATGGATTAACATATATTCTGCACAAGGGCCTTTCTCAAAAAATGACGGCCTGTGTAGTGAAAAAAAAAATTATTCGTCACTGCAGTTAAGAAAAATTAACACAATTTATTCAAAACCTTGCTATGATCTGAGAAGCTGCTTGTCAGGCACATGGAATACACTTGGTCAGTTCATTTTTACGCAAATTACGCTATTGCTTTGCAGAAAGTGGACAGGGAGATACGCAGGAGTTAGTGTTCATAGCCTAGATTTGCAAATATAAGATGGTTTCATCCTGGAAAATCAGAGAATGTGCCTCTAATGCTGCAGACAGCAGCTTTCTTTTCCACTTTAAGTCAGTAATCAACATGTTCATTTGAAAATTTGAAACCCGTATCTAGCAATAATTCTACATTGCATTTTTAACTGGCAGCAAGGAAATGAAACACTGAACCAGCTTTTTGCTGCTGTGTTTGAAATTGAAAGAGAGTTAATTGTATTTATCTACTTACACTTCTGGTTCTAGTGAAAAGTTAGATGGGATTTGCTTATGTTGTCCTATGCCTGTCGGACATCCATCTCTCTCTCACTCTACCTCCCCGCAAGCTCCCCCGTAACTGAAAGATTGAACTTACGATTTCAGGGCATTATTCTTTTTTTATAATGAACAAGTTATGTACCCAGAGAATAAACTCCATGTTATGAGAGTTAGATGAGTCTTTAGAAGCTAAATGATGAAGCCTAAATACCAATACTGGAGACAGTACTAGCTAAAAGATGGCTGTAACAAAACAATTCAAGCAATAACCTGTACTGAAAAAATTTATTCCAAAGAATTTAGAACTCCTAGAAATAGATATTCTCAGGGGTTAATGCTAAACTTTCAGTGTTATAATCCATGACTATGCTTACATAGAATTTCATTCCCATGGTACAGACTAAACAGCTCTCTTCTTTCATTAGTTTTTACCTTAAAAACAGAAATTAAAACAGTCTTGTCATATGACCATCTTTTAGGTAGACTCTGATGCCAAGATATCAGATGTCATTAGATCTTATTTTGAGTATGAGTAGTAGTGTGCAACTTCTGTTTAACTGCTTAATGAATTGTATTAAAAAATGTAGTGCATTTCATAGTACATGCCATGAGACCTTTCCAAAGTCTGTTTGCTTCTTCATGTCCTGGTTTCACTTTCAATCCCTTTTCTTGTCTTGAAAGATTGTAAGAGGTGTAAGACTGCCTTGTATTATGTGTACATGCTTACCAGCAAGTGAAGTCTCAGTACTAGTGAACTCCAAATAAATACTACTCAATTCTGCAGCTGTACTCTGAATATTAAGAGCAATAAAAATTTAACTTGTTTAGCTGTAATTATTTTTTTTTTACAACTTGCTTTTTGCTAGAAGTCATTGCATATAAAGTATTTTAAGGGAAAGCATAGCAATATTAAAGGGAGAGAGAAAAGGAAATTAAAATGCTAAAATGGATACAATTAAATTAATGACCAACTGGGATTAACTGGAAAAGAGCTCTGAGTATTGATGCATCTTGGTAGCTCAGTAGAGCTGGCTAGAGCTATGCCACAAGGATTTCAGTTAAACACCTTTTTTCTGTGAAGGTGGGTTTGGCATTTTTAAAGTGTGACTATAAACTCATATAACATAATGTGAACAGTTATGAGAATAATTAAAGCAAATCACCAAGTTATCTTCCTCCATACCCAGATAAGTTTTGTATAGTTACAAGATTAAAAAGTACAAAATTCCTGTGAGTGTAAGACCTAATAAAAATGGAAGAATACATCCAAACCCACAGCTCTTACCTCAGGCAAACTCCCACTGGTGTTGGCACCTCATGTGATGCAGAGAAGAGTGCAGACGCTTCAAACAAAATTGCCTGGAAAGGTTTGATTCACTCTCACTTGATTAATTGAATGAGTATATTATAAGTCAGTCTTGCAGCTCTTGCTTTTCTCAGGAATAGAAACATACCAGAAAAAAACAGGTAACTGGAGGTCCTCAGTAAACTTTAGATCACAAAGTGTGATGTTATGGTTCAGGCCTCTAAAAGACTGCTGGCTTCCACTAGAATCATCTGTTAAAATCAAGGTCCAGCTTTTAAAGACCCAACATAGCCTCGTAGTCTACAGGTTTGCGTCCAATACCAGACTTCGTGTCAGAAAGTCAACTTGAAATGGGCATATTCCTTTGCATTTCAGTGAGAGAGGAAAAACAAAACAAACCAGAAAATTTCTGACTGAGAACTCAGGATAGGTGATATTGATTTGATTTCAAAAAAGAGGCAATTTGTATGGGCAAAGAAGGGAATAATTTTCTGTCCAGATAGACAAACACACCTGTGGAGTTAGGGTAAGAGACTCAGTTTAGAAAAAAGAGAAAGGAATCAGTGCTCGTAATGCAAGAACATATCCTTCATATCCCTTAGCAAAGTAAAGCTGCTAAACAAACCTACTTTTGTCCGAGCTTTTTAAATACCCAGAAACCACAGCTGAAGGGTCTTTTATTTTTGTGGATAGGGCCAGCTGAGAGAAGCATTATTCAGCTGCCAGTGGCGGCATTTAGGAAGGCAGTAACAGAAGCAATGATGCAGCACTGGCCCTTTGAAAGACGAGCGTGAGTGGAGCAGCAGATCTGAGTTGGGGAAACGTGGGTTATAGGTGAGAGGGGATTTGTGGCAAGGGTGGGAAAATGATGAAAGGGAGGGTGGTGGCTTTACAATAGAGCTGTAGAAGAGAATATGTATTACAAAATGTTAGGAAGAAACTTGGGGCAATGGAGCATGAGCAAAAAACATGGACATCCTTGCATACCCAAGTTGGATTCCCCATCACCACTTTCAAATGGCCAGCTCTTTCTGACCCACATTTTTTCTGTCAGAAACACATCAGCCCTAGTCAGTACAAAGGAAAAAGTCAGTATATCAACTGTTCATCATTATGCTCTCACAAAAAACTGAAAATAGGAAAGTTTCTGCTCAGCTTAATATTGAGAACTTACGAATACAAAGACAAACAGAGTTTTCCTGCTATCTTGCACCTGGACAAAGTAATGCAAAGGAGTACTACTTAGCCTTTCACCATTCCCACCAACTCCTTTACCTAAATTAGTTGTACTAAGCAAAGAAATCACACTATAAATATAATTAGTTACTTGGAACCTGATCTAAAGCCTAATGAAATCAGCAGAAAGCTTACAGAGAGAATGAGCTATAAAGAAAATATTAGTTTGATTGCTGTGGGCAAAACTACTTTCAGATCTAAGCGGAGGATTTAGCTGTTTTATTCTGCAAGCAATGAGAAAATATCTTCTTGATTCTGAAACTAAAATAAAAGACCTAATTAATTCTAGAGCACAACAGTCATATACATTACTTCTTAGTATGCAGGAATCCAGTAGTTTCTTTTTTAAACAGTAATATTTAAAAACACATTTAATTTAGATGGCTGTGGTTCCTCTTTTCAGCAAACACATGTGAAAGCATACATTGTGTTTAACTATAATAAATACAGCTAAAATCATGCATCTGGGTCAATCCTCTGCATGTAATCAGGATTATGAAAATTTAGTTTTTCTTTTCTTATCTTTCTCAATAAATGGTCTATGTACAGATGACTGAAAATTTATTCAGACATGGTCTTGGTTGCGTTCTTGTTTTTTAACTCACCAGTTCTTTCTTCTCCACAAATTTGACTGGTTTCTAATTCTATCAGTTGCTCTGCTGGGTAAGGAAAGAGCCAAACTGTGGTTGACGATTTCTAAGCTGCGCTGAAGTTCTTTAAGAAAATAAAACTCTCATGCCAAGGCATTCCAATTGCAAGTTTTCTGCTCATTACAATGACTTGCTCTTTTGGTTTTTTGTTGTGATTGCTGACCACATGTAATTGTAAGGAAAAAGGTCCCATAGGGCCTTGAGAAGACAAAATCCAAATGGGCACAGAAGAAGGGGGAAAGGTGACACGAAAAGGTTTTAATTTAGTTTATACCTTCTCCCAGATTCCACTGTCCTGAACCTTCCAGCTCTCTGAACTGAGACCTTCAGCCCCAGTTGTCAAAGCCCTCCTTCATGTACTGCCTTGCCTACAGCTCCTCTCAGGCATTCCCCAGAGGCAACCCAAAGAGACATGGCACATCTAGGGGGAGATCCTGAAATCTGGTTATTCTGAAAAATCTGACAAATGGAAGGAGGCACATCAGTCCAATGGCTCTGTACATGTGTGGTGGGAAATAAATTGTCAGAGGCATAGGGGAATCCCTTTTGTTTCAAAAGTGCTTCTTCAAAGAAACAGACATCCCCATCTCTCTTTGAGGGAGGCACTGCGTGGGAGGCTCCGTGGGCCCTCCTACAATGCCATGACTGAGAAGCCTGTCTTTAACTGGAGCTTAACTGAAAACGCACAGTCCAGATAAAACGCAAAGGCACAAAGAGTAAATAAAGAAGTAGTCAATGCTAAGCAAAGTGTGGGCTGAGGAATTCTGCCTCCTAAGGAGGTGACAGTCAAATGAAGCTGGCTCATCATCTGTGTCAAAAGCAGCATCAGACAGGTAAATAGCAATTCTACACTTCCCTCCTACTCTAAAATTCCACTCTTAAAACACAGGG
>NW_010538144.1:2147-3291 GCF_000687285.1 Phaethon lepturus | reverse complement strand
CCTGCTGACAGGCACATCCTGCCCAGAATTACATTTTAATCGTTCTTCTTTTAGACAAACATTTCATTTATACTTATACAGTCAACATGCTATTCCCATGCAGTCCCTAGGGAGGAGCAAAACATGCAAAACGCAGAAAGGGTGGTAATGAAAAGAAATAATCATCTTGTTTTCATTGATGAGTTTACAGATAATGTAGTAGACTATTTACTATGCTTCTGTCTTCTCTGGAAGGCAACTTTAAATCTCTTAGAGCAGCTCTGTAGACACTGGTAGAAAATGGTAGCCATTTTCAGTCCCATGCAATGGAGGTTAGCACACTATCTGGAATAAACATGTGATCTCCAGCACTCCAGGATCTTGTAATTTTGGACAAGACTATTCTCTAAGTAAAGGAGAACTTCCATACAAATGTAGATTTTGAACTAGTAATAACATTACTATATCACAATGCAACTAAAGTTACACAGATAATGTTACAGGTTCTACTCACTTTCCACAGCCACTCCAGGAATTCGCAACATGATGCTTCTTGAAGGATCAGGGCGCAATGATATCTTCATTTGCCCAAAGCCGAAAAGCACTACCTATCCATCAGGGGGGGAAAAAAAAAAAAAATCACACTAGAAACTAAAGAAGTTGAATACAGCGTTGCAAACGGCAACACTGATGGTTCTGAAGCAAATCCTGCATATCAGTAACAGTTTTTAAAACATGAGATTTTAAAAAGTATTCTTGTCAGATTTCTTTTTGTTTGGCTTCAGTTTTTGACCAGATTTAGATATAGGAAACAAAACACTGACACAGAAGTCAAGGAAAATGCCCCATTTAAGCATCTGCTAACAGTCCCTGGATGAGAAGAGGCATGACAAGGTCCCCAGAGGGGTTGACAGTCACTGCCAACCTTGCTAGAGGAACAGTAATGTTACATGAACAACAGACATGCTGTAACACATTGGTTTGCCTCAGCCACACCACTCCTAAAACCTTTATTCTGTTGATACAATTTTTCCCATTCCTTCAGCTTCCATTCCACAAGTGGTAAATTGGCCTAACATCTTACTCCTTTTTCCACTAAAGATAATGTATCTTGAAATGAACATTGACTGTCTATTAAAACCCAATGAATTAAACTGTCTTTCCT
>NW_010538144.1:0-2116 GCF_000687285.1 Phaethon lepturus | reverse complement strand
GAATAATGGGAAACATTTCTCAGAACGTTTATTTTATTTGTAAGAAAGTGTTTGACCTAATGATGTATTTTACCAAACTGGTCTGATTTATGGAGAACTGATAAGCACATAGTAAAAACTAGATATGCAGCTACCTGTCATGAGTGAAATATTTTATGCAAAATTAAAAATTATATACAAACAGATCAGCAATGTAGTTTAAATAAATAAATAAATAAAAATCTGCAGTTCAGTCACCAAAGATGAAAAAAAGAGTACAATGGCTAGAAATAACAGCTTGAAAGTATGCAATTTAACTGTCAGTGTATCAAAAATCTCATCCTACATAATATTTAGTAGGATCATCAAAATTTGCCTCTGGATTAATGCAGTATGTCAAAGGATAATCAACCAGTTAAATGTGTAAGATCTCACGTACAGATGCAAGAGAATCAGTAAGTTGTGACACATTAACTAGGCATAACTTCATTAACAAGTGGACAATCAAGTTTCATGCTCAGGTGTAAAGACCTTTGGCAGATTTTTTCCTCTTGTAGCACTACCGACAAGAGAGAGAAGGCGGTCAGGCAGCACAGGGCTAAGGGTTAGAGAAGGGCTTGTCATTATGAAGAGGAATAGTGAGCAAATGGGATGGTCAAGATGGGAGCTATGCTCCTATGAATGACAGCTAAATGCTACCTCTTCATGAGTGTGTGCACATGAGCTAAGAGGAAGAAGGACAACACAACAGTTTGGTACAACAAAATAATTAAATTGTATCATCTCATAAGTCCGAATATAAGCACTGGCAGTGAAGCGCCAAGTAGCCTATATTCTTCGCCCTGGCTGACCTATTCCTTCAATGACTGAAATAGGACAACTTCACTTATCTATTATTCAATCAGTGGGCTCTATATCAAAACCACTCTGGACTACACAGGGCCTGACTTGGTGATACATAATTAAACCAAGTGATAGACAAATTCTTGCAAATGAAAACAGGAACTAGCAAAGTATCTTTTTGGAAGCTCCTTGCCTGAAGAGACTATCTTGTCTAACCAAATATGTTGAAGGAAAACTCCCCTCAGCACTCCTGTGTTGCCAAGCTAGTCCCCATAGCACAGGGATGGCTGAGAGCTATGGTGTATCAGGCCGCGTAGGCTCCCTCAGAGACCACAGACGCCGCTCATGTCTGAGGATCACATCTACAAACGGTACAAAGTGAATCCTGGATTTTTTTTACTTGCTGCTAATTAGCTTTTTTATTTTTTGTTTTCTAGGCGTCTCATCCTCCCCCTACCTTCTGTCCTCTCTCTCCCTTTTTTTCTTGCCATCGTTCCATTTTCAGTCTATTACTGCCATGCTCTTATGAACTCATGCCATCCTTAGTTCCACCTAAGAAAGTTATACACAATCCCTTTATGGCAGTTTCTTCTCTACAGTCTTCATAAAGCACAGAGTTGTATGGATAAGGATGATCACAACGCTTAGCAAGTTAGCTCGTCACCTTATTTGCTGTTCAGTGCCTTGCCTAGCTGTTCTTTCTCAAGAAACTTCATTTTGAATAATTAACACTACTATCTTGTTAGCACATATGGGGTGATACAGCAGTTTTGGTATTGCTGTCATTATCACCTCTTTTCATATACAGCAATTCCTGCAATGAAGAGCCATGAAGAGCAAGAGCTGTTTCTTCTCCCCCTCATGGAGAGCACTGAACCGGCCACCCTCCAGACAGGCTTTGTGCCCAGGGCTGAAGTTAAGAGCCTGGAGCACATCAACTTTGCTTGTGTTGGATAACGCACCTCAGGGCAGAACTAAACTCTCTAGGGCAGGAGCTGGGTTTGCACCTCTGCAAGGGAAGAAGGGATGCTTCCCGCTGTCACTCGTGTCTGTGGCTCACCTGCGTGACCTCTCTGATACCGGCACCGACCTTGCTGCCCAGCGGCCATGGGTGCTTTTACAGCCACGCTCCATGCTTCTGCTGGGCGCTTTTTGCCTCACAGCAACCCCACGCATCTACAGGCCGACGACCTGCGCCACACGCAGCACTGAATAAAAAGGGGGAAAAGAGGGAAAGATATCGCGCTCGTGTGCCCCCTCCGCGACGGGCGCGGGGCCCTCGCCCGGTTTGCGG
>NW_010538143.1:1433-8656 GCF_000687285.1 Phaethon lepturus | reverse complement strand
GATTCTGTGATTCTGTGATTCTGTGATCTTTTGTCTTAATTTTTTTAACCAAATAATATGCAATAGCAATGACAATTAGAAAACAAAAATCTGATATGCAAAGGCTTTTGCTGAGTGAATTGTATATTTGTGTCTGTGTGTAAGTGTGTACACATATATACATAGATGTGCATGTATGTATAAATATGAAAACACACACATACAAAATGTGTATGTATTATACACACACAAATATATAAATACGCATGTTAACAACGTATATAAAATTAATAACTAATATCTAATGGATTAGAGTCAATGGAAAACACCAGAAGAGAAAATGTTCAGGCTCACCAGATGCACCAAGGTCTGCTCTCTCTCCATTCAATAGTTTGTCACAAGTGTGGAAAATGAAAGGTACAAAGCTACCTTTCTACCTTTCTACCTGTAGTTTCCACATCTCAGGACACCACCAAAGGACTGTAAGAATGATGTTAATGCTATATTTTAGCATTAAATCTTTTCCTCTATTGCATGAGGAACTCCATAAAGTATAATATAAGGCAATCTGGCTCAGCCTGATGATTAGTGCATTTGTGCCTGATGGAGAGGCACTCTTTTGTGCTCCTTTTTCCTCTAATAGCTGTTGATACATTTTTTCAATAACTTCTTGATGTGTCTTACATGAAGATTCCCTGGACTAGGGAACAAAATCAAGTTTCTGTTTCCCTGTGTGTGTGAGAAAGAAAGTGAGGCGGTCTGTACCAGCAAATGGAGAGGACTGTGACCTTGGCAGCATGTATGTCCAAGTGCCAGCAACTGGGTAGACTGAGAGTGTGAGCCCAGCTGCTGGAGACATCCACCTTGTACATGTATATATGTATAGGTATAGGTATACATATATTCTCACTAGTCAGCTTCCACCCTGCTAAGCCAGAGAGGGGAACAGGATGAAGCAGCTGGTGCTGCCTGTGTTTGTGTGGGTGCTCTGAGTGCTGGCTATACATATACATATACATATACATATACATATACATATACATATACATATACATATACATATACATATACACATACACATACACATACACATACATTTACTTATACATTATACATTATACATTATACATTATACACATACACATACACATACACATACATTTACTTATACATTATACATTATACATTATACATTATACACATACACATACACATACACATACATTTACTTATACATTATACATTATACATTATACATTATACACATACACATACACATACACATACATTTACTTATACATTATACATTATACATTATACATTATACACATACACATACACATACACATACATTTACTTATACATTATACATTATACATTATACATTATACACATACACATACACATACACATACATTTACTTATACATTATACATTATACATTATACATTATACACATACACATACACATACACATACATTTACTTATACATTATACATTATACATTATACATTATACACATACACATACACATACACATACATTTACTTATACATTATACATTATACATTATACATTATACACATACACATACACATACACATACATTTACTTATACATTATACATTATACATTATACATTATACACATACACATACACATACACATACATTTACTTATACATTATACATTATACATTATACATTATACACATACACATACACATACACATATAAATGTGGTGTATATGTGCTCTCTGTGCGTGCAGCTGCTGGGAATACATTATCTGCCTTGCTACTGATTGCACCTGGGAGCATGGAGCTGCAGCAGCCTTGCCTCTCTCAGACTGCTGGATCCAACCAGTATTTTTCCCAAACAGTAAGTAAATAATTCCTCTTCTTCAGTGCCTTATAACAGAAGCGCAACAACTACTGCATTTTTGAGTGGCTGCTTTTGAGACAGCTGTTGGAAAAACACCAGGATCAGGACAAGAATACTGGAGAACACATGAATTCTGGATCTTGATGACGCAAGCTGGGCGTGGAACAAGTACCTAAAAAAAAAAAAGGAGGTTTAGAGGCCTAACAGTTTTGGCATGTACTATGTGATTGGATGTCTGTTAAAATAATACTAGCTAGCCAACTGCTTAGCAAATGCCCCCATTGTCAGAGCCTTTGCCCTAAATTACTGACCACATAATGCATTTTTGGGTGTTTTGTATTTACTCCTGTAAAGCTTTGCATGTTTTACATGACACCAAAATCCATGAGCTGGCAGGATACAATTCTCAGTGAATGGACCAAGTTGAGAAAATAGTCTTTGTCATTCAGGCATACAGCTTGAGGGCTATAGTTTATGTGTGCAAAGATCTTCTCATGAAGTGCTTATAAAGTTACTATCATAGTAGTTTATATTATACTACTTAAATGCCTTTGGTCAAGGCTTTTAGGTAGTGTAATATCAACTATGAAAACCAGACCTAGATTAAAAGAAGAGGCATCTTCCTGTTTTTCATATATTTACATGTTTAAGTATTGACAGAAGAAAAAGGAAAACAGAACCCAATTCTGTCAAGTTATTTTATAAAAAGACAGTTTTCGGCATTCAGGTTTCGTATATCTAAGGAGATGCTTATTTAAAAGCATTGATTGAACCCTGTATTGCCTTACTCTTTTCACAGAATCATAGAATCGTTTAGGTTGGAAAAGACCTTTAAGATCATCGAATCCAACCATTAACCTAACACTACCAAGTGCACCACTAAACCATATACCTAAGCACCACAACTACATGTCTTTTAAATACCTCCAGGGATAGTGACTCAACCATTTCCCTGGGCAGCCTGTTCCTATGCTTGACAACCCTTTTGGTGATGAAATTTTTCCCAATATGCAGTCTAAACCTCCCCGTGGTGCCATTTGAGGCCATTTTCTCTTTTCTTATTGCTTCTTACTTGGCAGAAGAGCCTCCCACATTACTACAACCCCCTTTAAAGGAGATAGTTGTAGAGAGCGATAAGGTCTCCCCTCAGCCTCTTCTTCTCCACGCTAAACATCCCCTGTTCCCTCAGATGTTCCTAGACCCTTCACCAGCTTCATTGCCCATCTTTGGACATACTCTATCACCTCAATGTCTTTCTTGTAATGAGGGGCCCAAAACTGAACACAGGATTCAAGGTGCAGCCTCACCAGTGCCGAGTACAGGGGCACGATCACTTCCCTGTTCCTGCTGGCCACACTCTTCTGCTGGCCACACTATTCCTGATACAGGCCAGGACGCTGTTGGCCTTCTTGGCCACCTGGGCACACTGCCGGCTCATGTTCAGCCGGCTGCCAGCCAGCACCCCCAGGTCCTTTTCCACTAGGCAGCTCTCCAGCCACTCCTCCCTAAGCCTGTAGCATTGCATGGGGTTGTTGTGATCAAAGTGCAGGATTTGACACTTGTTGAATCTTATACACTTGGCATCTGCAAATTTACTGAAGGTGCACTTGCTCCCCTAATCCTTGTCATTGATAAAGATATTAAACAGAACTGCCCCCAGTACTAAGCCCTGGGTAACACCACTTGTGACCGGCCAGCAAATAGATGTAACTCCATTCATCACAGCTCTTTGGGCCCTGGCCATCCAGACAATTTTTTACCCAGCAAAGAGTTCATCCATCCAAACCATGAGCATCTAGTTCCTCCAGGTGAACACTGTACTTCTAAGAAAAGCATGACATACTTTCATGTTTTCTTGATAAAAAATTTTACTGTGTATTTATGGTTTGGTCTGTTTTACTAACTTGTTGTTACAACTAAATTGTTGTATTAATAATTAACACCTTTACCAGCAATATTAAAACCAAAATTGCTTATATTTTGTCTAGTTTTCAATAAATATAAGTACAGTAGTGTATTGGTTTGAAATCTTCGTAACTCAGGGTATATTGACAGCTTTCCATCAGAATTTCAGGTTTATCTGTTTACTAAGACTCCATTACAACAAAATCAAAATGTATTTGCCAAATTTGTGAGTAGCAATCTGATATTCCAAAGTTTTGAGTCTGACTACCATTATCTTATCTTTAACTAGCTGCCTTTTGTGGGCAAATAAACCTTTGCTGATTTTAGTTCCTCTCAGGATTTTGTTGGTCTGAAAACTAAATTTTTTATTCAAATCTTTTTAAAGATTGGGATTTCTCTTAACAGTATTTGTTCATTTGCAACTTGGTAATTTCTCAAGTTTCACAGTTAAAATGATAAATTAATACACTAGTCTCCTTGCAATATCCCACATTAATTTTATGGTTAAAAAAACATGTTTTCCCCTTCCTTCAAATAAAAATATGCCCACGGGCTTTCTATTTTTACATTCTATGGGGTAGGAATTATTTTTTTTTTATTTCAGTATAAAATTTAAAACGTGTTTTAGTGTTAGAACAAAAGTATTTTCAGATATTGCAGTTGTATCCTAAATGTAACAACACAGCATTAGAATTGACAAGCACTTAATTGAATGCATTACAGTATCAAGGTAAGTTTGTGACGTGTTTTGTAACATAAGAACATGGAATAGTTACACTTTTAAGTTCATAGTTTAGTTTAAGTTTAATCTGTTTTTCAGCAATATTATAGTAGATTTACTACAGAATTAAGAGTTCTGTCTTGTATAAAGGTGAGTTCTTGGTAAATACATTAGTGGATTAAATGATTTCCTGAATATATTTTAGTCTGAAGACCTTGCGAAATTATGCACTCAGTTGATTTTTCTTAATTTCTATTTCAACTGTTTTCTAAATCATCAGAAAATATATTCTCAGGGAAACAAATGAACATATACAAAACCCCAGACAAATAACCTTTTAGTCCTTTTTATTGTAAACATAATGATATCATGCATGCAATTTTTTTAGTTATGTACTTGTACATAGCCATACAAATATATGACATAATAAGAATTTACATTAAATTAAACACATAATGGTATAGATATCACTAACCACTTAAGGAAGGTCACCATATTATTTTAAAAGTAAGGAAAGTGCTAATTAAATATCATTTAAGAAAATTAAATTTGATGCAGAGACAGCATATACTGGCAAGTATAACCATTGTAAATCAGGCTTTTTTAGAGTTTAGCTGTTCTGATGGTGTTTCAGGGGTGAGATTCTTCCAGAAAAACACAAGTGTAGAATAAGCTTGAATATGCACAAGTTTGGAAGGAGCTCGGACCCATAGACTGGACTAGGTTTTTTGTTTGGATTATTTTCCCAGCATAACATGTACCTTTGAAATAACCTCTGTTGATGTCTTGTCAATGGCGGTGTTCTAAATAGGAAAGGTCTGTCCAGGAGGAATGAGTAATATATTGCAATCTGTTGCAATTACATGTTATGATTGAGAGATTTCACGTCATTGTAGGGTGAATGAATGCCTCTTTTTGACAGTGAGAAAAAAGATTATGTCAAGTACAATGGAAAAGATTAAATGAAATATGATTTCTTGGAAATCTGTAGCCCGTCATTTACATAATGCATATTTGACAGGTGTCCAAATACAACAGCTGAGAAACCCAGAAATTAACATGCATGCACATGTTAACATTTTAAACTAAATACTCCATCATAGTAAAGCTTGGCAGCAATCAAAATCATTAGCAGGTGTAGTTCATTAATAAGAGTCAGTCTCATCCATAACTGTACTTAATTTTATGATATATATTAAGTAACTATTGCAATTATCCAACTGACATTTGCGAAATTGTTAACAAATTATTGATAACTGCTTTATTATGGTTACACACAGTCTACAGAGAAGATATACAGGTTCACTGCCCTGTTCACTAGTAGCCCTTGTTTTAGTTTCTGGCTACTAAAATGTAATGATAATTAATATTAAGATTATCAAATAATTTGGAAATAAACATACTGTCCTCCACTGTAACGTAAAACAAGCAGGATGAAAGCTTATGGGTAAGAATCAGAGACTCAGGCAACAAAGGGAACCTTGTGGTTGATGTATCACAGAATCACAAAATCACTAGGTTGGAAAGGACCTTCAAGATCATCAAGTCCAATCATTAATCGAGCGCCACCATGTTCCCTAAACAATGTCCTGAAGCACCACATCCACATGTTTTTTGAACATTTCCAGACATGGTGACTCCACCACACTCTCGATCCCCAGGTGTAAGAAATCAGGAAAGGAAGGCAAGAGGCTGGTACGGCTGAGCGAAGAACTGCTGGTCAATCTAAAGGGCAAGAAGACAATACACAGGCAGTGGAAGCAGGGACAGGTATCCTGGGAAGAGTACAGGGATGCTGCCTGAGTGTGTAGGGATGGGGTCCAGAAGGCCAAGGTGCAGCTGGAGTAGAACTTGGCAAGGGATGCAAAGAATGATAAGCAGGGCTTCTACAGGTATGTCAACGAGAAAAGGAAGGTCAAAAAAGGCATACCCCCCTGATGAGCAAGACTGGCAAACTGGTAAGAATGGTTGAGGAGAAAGCTGAGGTACTCAGCAAAGTCTTTGCCTCAGTCTTCACTGGCAGTGTCTCTTCCCACACCTCTTGAGGGGATGGCCTGCAAGATGGGGACTGGAGGAACAAAGTCCCTCCCACTGTAAGAGAAGATCAGGTTTAAGAAAACCTGAGGAATCTGAACATGCACAAGCCTATGGGACCAGATTAGATGCACCCCAGAATCCTGAAGGAATTGACTCATGTAGTTGCCAAGCCACTCTCCATGATATCTGAAGTCAGGTGAAGTCCCTGCAGGAGATATTGCACCCATTTTTAAAAAGGGTAGCAAGGAGGACCCTGGGAACTATCAACCTGTCAGCCTCACCTCTGTGCCTAGGAACAGGTCATGTAACAGATCCTTTAGAAGCCATGCTAAGGTACATAGAGGACAGGGAGGTGATTTGAGTCAGCCAGCACGGCTTCAGCAAGGGAAGATCCTGCCTAACCATCCTAGTGGCGTTCTAGGATGGAGTGACCACATCAGGGGACAAGGGAAGAGCTACCAATGTCATCTCTCTGGACTTCTGTAAGGCCTTGGACATATTCCCCCCAACATCCTTCTCTCTAAATTGGAGAGAGATGGATTGGATGGGTGGACTGTTGGGTGGATGAGGAATTGCTTGAATGGTCACATCCAGAGGCCAGTGGTCAATGACTCAATGTCCAGGTGGAGATGACTGGTGACGAGGGTCCCTCAGAGGTCCGTATCGGTACCACTACTTTTTAATATCTTCATCTGACAC
>NW_010538143.1:0-349 GCF_000687285.1 Phaethon lepturus | reverse complement strand
ATCCAGTGTCAGGCTGGACAGGGCTCTGAGCAAGCTGATCTAGTTGAAGATGTCCCTTCTCATTGCAAGTGGGTTGTGCTAGATGACTTTTAAAGGTCTCTTCCAACCCAAACTATTCCACAATTCTATGAAATTAAAACATACAGGTGTGCTGCGTTAATGTTTCATTAGCGAGGGGTTAAAGATCTTCATCAACTCAGGAAAAAAAGAATCTGGTTTAGAATTTACTGATGTGATGTAAAGATTCTTGGATTTTCAGTCAAAGTGCCAGTGTTTTATTGAGAAGCCATGGAGGAAATTCACAATCAAGTAATTATTGTTTACATGGCTTCTTGCTGAAAAAAAAAAA